>NC_134359.1:307094676-307394676 GCF_048569485.1 Anomaloglossus baeobatrachus | reverse complement strand
GGCGCTGTTATACATGTGGGCACCATGGACATATAGATAAAGATTGTCTCCAAAACCGAGGCCGCATGCTTGGAGCATATCTACCAGCTCAGCCGGTCAAGAGCCAGGGACTACGAGACACTGGTTCCTCCATTACCCTGGTAAGCCAAGTTATTGTTTCCCCAGAAGACCCTGTACCAGGTTCCAAATTATCCATCTCCCTGGCTGAGGGCCAGCACTCAGACATTCCTCTGGCATGTGTACAGTTGGACCTAAGGACCGACCAGGGAGAGGTCGAGGTGGAGCTTGTGGACAGCCTCCCCACACCTGGTATTTTGGGGACCAACCAGGAAGTGATCGATGTGGGGATTGTGAACAGCCTCCCCATACCTGTCATTGTGGAGACTGACCAGAGCAAGGCTGATGTGGAGCTTATGGACACCGTCCCGACACCAGTTATTTCGGGAAAGGACCAGGGAGAGGTTGATGTGAGACTTGTGAACAGCCTCCCCACACCTGTCATTGTGGAGACTAATCAGAGCAAGGCTGATGTGGAGCTTATGGACACCGTCCCCACACCAGTTACTTTGGGGTCTGACCAGGAAGAGGTCCATATGGAGTTTATGGACAGCCTCCCCACACCTGTTGTTTCGGGGACTAGCCAGGAGGAAGTTGAAGTGGGGTTCATAGATGGCCCCACCAAGCCTGTTGTTACGGATACCACTCAAAGGGAAGTGAAAGTGGGGCTTGTGAATTACCTGCTCACACCAGTCATTTTGGAGAATGACCTAAGACAAGGACTATCCATTCAGTTTGAAGCAGCCATCACCCACCTCCAAGCCAAGCAGGACCCTGATGTGGATCTTTCTAACATCTTTTCCAGGGATGGTTTGCATTCCCGGTCTCCATCATCCACTTCTGAGCCAAGAACCGTGAGTAAGGCTAACCACACTGTGGCTATTGACTGGGGGAGGATTGATAGTGGGAGATTTGTGCAGGCCCAACTCATGGACCCCACCTTAGTGCTTGTCCACAATATGGCTGCTCAACTTGGGGAAGGTAATCAGGGGGAGGTATATAGATGCGAGCCTCTGTTGCTGACCTCACCATTAGAAAGGACAATGCTGTCAAGAGGAGAAGGATGATCGGAAGCCTATCATGTCTGGCTAATATTAAGAAGGGGGAGGAATGTGACGACATGGACTCTCATGGGTTAAAGTTTCTTAAAATCCAGCCAGACAGCATGATAGATTGTCTATAGACGGGGGAGAAGTCCCTCATTGTTTTTACAAGACTCTTGTTGACTCAATGTAATTGTGTTGGCCACTGAAAGCCAGAGGTATTGTTCTCCAGACTTTTTCAGTAATCATTGTATTGTAGTTGTGTATTGATAATGTAATTACCTTAGTAGCCATTGTCTAGTCGGTGACTTGCCGACTCCATGTAGATATACTGAGTCTTTCTATGCACATCATTTAAATTAACATTGTCCATGCAGCTTGAGATTCATCCAATGGGAGAGGCGATCTTGTCCAACCAATCGATGAGGACACAGTGTATCTAAGTGGAAGGCTGTGGCTATAAAAAGGTATTTCTTTAAGCCACCAGGTTGATGAAGGTTGATGGATGCTGATGGATCCAGTCTAAGCTCTTTGGAGCTGACTAGAGGATCAGGATATCTTATGGCTTCAATCTAGGGGCTCCGGTTCCGGTTGGAGACCATATCCACAGCCTAGGGATTTCGACCCCGGCTGCCAGGATTGTATCATCATACCAGGACTACCTAAGGAGGACACTCAGGTTGGGACAGTTCAGTCACCTGTTACAGACTTTGCAGACCTCACACAGCTTCCTGAATCTGGCGTTATTCCAGTCACGGTGGGTGCCCGCCGAAAGCGGGGTGCTGCTGTATTGGAGTAAGTAGCCCTGGAACCTGTGAGTCATGGACATTCTAAATCCCTGGTGAGCCAGCGGAAGGGTGAGACTCTGTTGCCTGTTACATTTGTGTGTTTTGCTGGTTATGTGTTATGTGCCGTTAATTGTTTGGGGATCCAATAAAGTCTAATTTTTTTAGTGGACGAGAGCACCCACTGAGCCCCGTGTCTCCACAACCCTCCCATCAGCATGGATCCACCAGATGACGACAGACCCTCCTATCAGCATCACCATGGATCCATCCAATGACGTCATAGACCCGCCTACGATGATGCCCACCAATCAGCTCATGGACACATTATTCAACCCACTGACAAATGGACACATCCAAGTATGCTCACTGTAGAGCCGACTATGCCCCTTTCCTAGGTTATATAAAGGCATGCTCTTGAATAAATCAGACAGTTCTGAGCCACCTCTGACTGAGGAAAGATGAATATCCGACTGTGTGTCTGATGTCATTTTTCAAGCATGCACTCGATCTACACCAATTAGGCCAGGCAGTAGGCAACAAGTGATCTCTGATTAAGAGTTCACTCTAACACCAGGATCAGCAGAACATTAGAGAAATCATGGTGATGAATATGATGATATGTATATGAACACTGGACAATTCAATGCAATAGAGAAGACCAGAAATCCACCGCTCTGTAGCTGAGTCCTCATGGCCCCCCAGCAAATCATGTGTTCTGGATTTCCTTAGAATTGCACACTTGATGGGATTATCTCCTGAAAATACTACAAGGGAAGTGCTCCTGTAGACTTTGAGCCCTCGTAGGCAGGGTCCTCTCTCCTCCTGTAGATTGTGAGCCCTCGCGGGCAGGGTCCTCTCTCCTCCTGTAGACTGTGAGCCCTCGTAGGCAGGGTCCTCTCTCCTCCTGTAGATTGTGAGCCCTCGCGGGCAGGGTCCTCTCTCCTCCTGTAGACTGTGAGCCCTCGTAGGCAGGGTCCTCTCTCCTCCTGTAGATTGTGAGCCCTCGCGGGCAGGGTCCTCTCTCCTACTGTAGACTGTGAGCCCTTGTAGGCAGGGACCTCTCTCCTCCTGTAGACTGTGAGCCCTCGTAGGCAGGGTCCTCTCTCCTCCTGTAGACTGTGAGCCCTCGCGGGCAGGGTCCTCTCTCCTCCATAGACTGTGAGCCCTCGCAGGCAGGGTCCTCTCTCCTCCTGTAGACTGTGAGCCCTCGCGGGCAGGGTCCTCTCTACTCCTGTATTTGTATGGGCCTTGTAATGTTCATGATTGTTGTATTTGTTTTTTATGTATACCCTTTTCACATGTAAAGTGCCATGGAATAAATGGAGCTATAATAATAAATAATAATAATAACATTATGAAAGAATTACCTGTTTTATTTGGGACACACTGAGATTATTATCTGCATGCTCACAACATGGAGGAAAGACGTGAGACAAGTAAAGCAGAGAGGTCATAGAATGCAGTCTAGAGGAGCTATTATACACACCAACAACCGTTACAGTCCACAGCTCATCTGCAGTCTCCAGCATGAGCCTGTAGCTGCTGCATACTACAACATGGCAGACTGGGCAGATTTCTATTCCTTTCAGCAGTCTCCAGCATGAGCCTGCAGCTGCTGCATGCTACAACATGGCAGACTGGGCAGATCTCTATTCCTTTCTGCAGATCTTCAGCAGTTTCTGGAAAGTCTGCTTCAGCTTAGAGTTTCCATTCATAATTATGATGGACTGTAAAGTGGGAAAAGAAAAAATCAGTAAAAAGCAGACCCAGTACAATGGATCCATCATTGAAAGGAACCCAAGTCCGATCTCCACCACATAAAATATGAGATATAGAATTAAGAGAGACATCATTGTCCTGGCAGCGCCCTGGTGGACCTTCAAGCTTGGCCCACGATCGTCCATGTTCTGCTTCATATGACGAGCATGAGCACAGAGCGATGCAATGATGCGGCCCGTGGTGACCATCACAAAAATGAAAGGTATAAAGCAATTAATGAGGAGGGAGAAAGCATTATAAGTATCATTAATTTTGTACCCAATCACTCGTAACGTCCTATTGGTCTCATTGGTGGAATTCGGTGCAAACACTTTAGTGATGGTCCAAATTAACGGGAGACTGGAGACAATGGAGAAGACTTGTGAAAAAAATATCAGCCATGGAACCACCGTTGTGATGTTCGCCTTCAGCCGCGCCATGCAGCCATGTTTGAAACTGATAATGTTTACGCAGAAGAATAAACAGAGCCATGCGGAAAGCCAAGAACTGGAAAAGATGTTGTAGGACATGATACTGTACAAGGTATAAAAGACATAATCCACCAAGAAAATGCTGGAGAACAAGATGGCGCACACAATGGTGGCAGCATTGATACAGGAGAAGCAAAAATTAGAAAGAGCCAAGGAAACCACCAGATGGTCACTGGAGTTCAAGCCCTGTCCTCTCAGCCAGTCATGGAAATTGACCACCACGATAAAGACGTTGGTGAATACTCCAGTACAGATCTCAATCATAAGGACGATGAGGAAGGACTCCACAAATGACGGAATGTAGAAGTTGTCCAAGGCCATCTCAATGGAAGCATTGGCTGATGGAGAAGTTCACGAGCCACAGGGTCAAAGCCAAGACATATGCAGAAGGTCCACAGGATCCCTCACTATTAACCTCCTCCGTAATCTACCCCATGACATCAGAGGGTGGAATCACACATCAGTCTATAATCCCCTGATTAAGGAACATGCAAATATACAAAGGATTTCCATTCCATTGACGTCCATGGAGCTTTAGTTTTTCATGGTAACTCATGCAGAGAATTTGTGTTAAGCGGTGGATTATCAGAGGTGTCCACAGTGTCCATGGTCAGCAGGTGATGATAGACTTATATCAATGTGATGGGGGGAAGGATCTGAGCTCGTCAGCTGCAGAACATCATAGGCGCAGATCTTAACCCCAACATGGAGGACTCTACAGTACATGGGGTCTGGTAATATCTCACGTCCTCATGGAATCACCTTACATGGACCATTTCATACTATATAGATGTTCTCACAATATCTGTTATTGGATACATGGGCGGGTTTGTGGGTAATGGTAATGTAATTGGATTATTACTGGTGGGGAAGGAATGATTGAATGTAAAGGCGCCCTTAAAGGGATATGCGCGGAGTCTGCATTGTGGACAGTGTGGGATAGAGAAGGGAAAGCTGAGCAGAATGATGCGTAGATTTGTGGGGAAGGATCCAGTTACACTTGTATTTTACTCATTGACTTCCCTGTGTTTTTAGCATGAGTACAGTGGGCGGTCCTACAAGTAGTTGTCTTCCATCTCAGAAGGCTGTCAATCACAGATAGCACCGCCCACTGGACGTATAATCATATAAACACCAGGGAACGCAATGGATAAAGAAAGACATGGTTTACTGGATCCTTCCGCACATATCTGCGATGATCCTGCCCAGCTTCTCCTCTATACCACGCTCTCCACAAGTCAGACTCCACGTACAACACGACCGGTTCCCTGTAAGGGTGTCTTTGTTCCCACTGAAATGTAGATTAATGTGACCATTATCACCTCCTCTATAACATCCATCCCGCAGATCCAATAACATTTTCAACATGACGGGTTCCTCGAAGGTGAAAAGGGGCAATAATTAAAGACCGAGATGAATAAATCCATTGTAAGATATCCAGACTTGTTTAAAATTTCCAAAAATGTGAAGACTCCAACAGATTCCATCCCACTCATCATTACCTACCAGTCATTACCTACCACTCCTTACCAACTATTCCTTACCAACCAGTCCTTACCAACCAGTCTTTATCAACCAGTCGTTACCAACCATTCCTTACCAACCAGTCCTTTCCAACCATTCCTTACCTCTCATGGTTCATTGTCCATCATTTGCTCTTAACCATTCATTATCTCATTCATTATCTCTCACTGATTGTCTATCCTTTATTATCCACTGTTCATTGTCCACCATGCTATCCACCATGCTTTGTCCACTGTGCTTTGTCCACCATGTTTTATCTGAGCAGGTCCCCACATGAATACTTTAGATCTTCTCTCCATGTTATGTCATGATGACCACTCTTACTATGAAAGCCTCCATGATCACATCCAATCAGTGATGTCTCCTCAGCCTAATAGGACAATACTGACCACAAAGCTCTTCAGCGAGATGACACCAGAACAAGCCGTCCCCTGCGATCAGAAGAATATCGCAGCTTTATAGATAGAAGAAAGAGTCCATGCCTGCCATTGGTGGCCCAAGAGCTCATGAAGCCTTCAAAGATGGAGCCACAAAAGCAGAGAGAAGTCTCAAAAATTCAATTATGTTTTCATTTGTCCAAATTGTCTGACAATTTCCGTTTGGACCAAATGGATTCTCAATAGATCGAAAGTTTCCAAAAAGACTCTCTGTTCTGAGAGCTCTGTCACCCCACGTGACCCCATGAGGCCGAGTCAGAGGCAGGAGACCTGAAGAGAAGACTGATGAGCAGAACCTGAAGAAAATCCATTGATCAGATGAGGATCGGTGACGGGGCCTAGGACTGGTGAGGATAATGGATTATTATTACTCATGTCCCTCAGTGGTGACTCACTGGCTGACATTTTCAGGATTCCTTTGAATTCAATCTTGTAAAATTACGAATTCCAAAGAATCTAAATTTTGCACTGAATTTCTGATGAGTCCATGTAATTTTGGATTGATTTCTCCCATCTCTAGTGCCCAACCTTTGTCCCTGGGTTCCTCTCTGCCATTTTGCGCATAGAGTAGTGCCTGGCTGTGATGTCCTGATGTCCCCGGGGGCCATCTTTATTGCTAGTGTCTACAGCTCCTCACACACTTCACCAGCTCTCTCCATGCCCTCTTCAGCTTTGGGTTACCGAGGACAAGAAGAACGGACTGAACTGAAGAAAAGGAGGACAAGATAATAAGAGATACCCAAAACCCGGGGCTCAGCTCCTTGAAAACGGGCAAATAAAAGAGCAACATGACAAAATAAAACAAAGCAAAGAAGAACAGTAAGCGGAACATCCTGAAGACAGCGCTTCCATAGGTCCCCAGCTGGATGTTGCCTGAAGGCCTCATATTCTGCTCCATCTTTAGTGTGTGCCGCTTAAGGACTATGGCCGTGGAGATAGTGGTGACCAAAACAGTGACTAAAGGCAGGAACGTCACAACAATGACGATATAGATGAATCTGCGTCTGAGTTCTCTGACTGCAAACGCGCTAAATGAGGAGACGGATGCATTATTCGCTGATGCTGGAGGGACAATGAGGAAAAATACGGTAAAAAAACTCCCAAAAGACACAAGTCCTGCCACCAGAATCACCCAGGACACAATGGAGCTGATATTTGTCTTTGCCCACGCTAACCATCTGTTCCCCACATTCACAATCTTGACGAAGTAGAAGAAGCTGAGAGCGGCACTGAACCAGGAGCACGAGCTGATGCAATACATGGTGAGCGGGTATAAGATGTCCGTACTATGGGTTTTCCTGGGGATCATGGGCCAATAGAAACCACTGAAGACATTGGCCGTTGTTATGATGGAGAAGCAGACGTTGGACAGGCCCAGAGCGATCCGGATCTTGTTCCCAGTCCTCATGTTTTTCTTTTTATGGAAATCGAGAAGAATGATGATGATGACATAGATACTGGTCAGGACCCCAGCACCAACCTCAAATATCACCACTGTGATACACGATAGCGTCGAAAGCAAAAGGGTGTCCATGGCTCGAGGAAGATGTCCCCGCTCTCAGATCTCCACCTTCACTGCTTCTCCTGATGGAAATCTCCCATAGATCTGCTCATTATCCAGTTTTCAGGCAGTAGAGTCTCATGTCAGATGTTTGCCCCTTGTCCCTAAGCTTACTTCTCCATCCAGCTGCTCCAATATCTCATCTCCTTCCAGTGCAGCGCGGCCTCACTTGTATGGAAACCATGGATATATTGAATTACTTTCACAATTTGCATGGATGACTGTAAATGTGTTCATCACACGCAAGTCATGGCCTTGACCTCACGGTACCAGAAGTGTAGAAAACCCTGACCCTGACCCATCCCACTGCCCAAAGGTTGGTTCGACCTAATCATCCTGAAATATAAAGCGTCTGAAATTGTGCAACGTGAAATAAAACATAAAAAAACCCTTTTTCATAAATTTCAGACTTTATAATGAATAATGACATGTATAACAAGGCGATACAGCAAATATGTGAGGTGCGGGGTCCAGGACTATTCTATAAAGGGGCAAGAAAGTGGGACCATGGGTGAGAAGAAGCAGAGACAGAGCGGAGGATGCTCCCAAGCAACGTCTCGTCCTGACTGGTGCTGCTTCTGAAGACCCCGATGATGAAGACGTTGGTAAATATCCCCATTATTCTCTCCAGAAGATGCAATAAATCACAGATGAATCACTGAACTCCATAAACCCAGAGAATGATGAGGATGAGAAGAAGCTGCAGATGCAGATCATCTGATATTAATGTGTCCTCTCCACCATTGTGTCTCATGTCTGATGGATATGGAGATCATCTGATATTAATGTGACCTCTCCACCATTGTGTCTCATGTCTGATGGATACGGAGATCATATGATATTAATGTGACCTCTCCACCATTGTGTCTCATGTCTGATGGATACGGAGATCATCTGATATTAATGTGACCGCTCCACCATTGTGTCTCATGTCTGATGGATACGGAGATCATCTGATATTGATGTGACCTCTCTACCATTGTGTCCCATGTCTGATGGATACGGAGATCATCTGATATTAATGTGTCCGCTCCACCATTGTGTCTCATGTCTGATGGATACGGAGATCATCTGGTATTAATGTGACCTCTCCACCATTGTGTCTCATGTCTGATGGATACGGAGATCATCTGATATTAATGTGACCTCTCCACCATTGTGTCTCATGTCTGATGGATACAGAGATCATCTGATATTAATGTGTCCTCTCCACCATTGTGTCTCATGTCTGATGGATATAGAGATCATCTGATATTAATGTGACCTCTCCACCATTGTGTCTCATGTCTGATGGATACGGAGATCATCTGGTATTAATGTGTCCTCTCCACCATTGTGTCTCATGTCTGATGGATACGGAGATCATCTGATATTAATGTGTCCGCTCCACCATTGTGTCTCATGTCTGATGGATACGGAGATCATCTGGTATTAATGTGACCTCTCCACCATTGTGGCTCATGTCTGATGGATACGGAGATCATCTGATATTAATGTGACCGCTCCACCATTGTGTCCCATGTCTGATGGATACGGAGATCATCTGATATTAATGTGACCTCTCCACCATTGTGTCTCATGTCTGATGGATAAGGAGATCATCTGATATTAATGTGTCCGCTCCACAATTGTGTCTCATGTCTGATGGATACGGAGATCATCTGATATTAATGTGACCTCTCCACCATTGTGTCTCATGTCTGATGGATACGGAGATCATCTGATATTAATGTGACCTCTCCACCATTGTGTCTCATGTCTGATGGATACGGAGATCATCTGATATTGATGTGACCTCTCTACCATTGTGTCTCATGTCTGATGGATACGGAGATCATCTGATATTAATGTGACCTCTCCACCATTGTGTCTCATGTCTGATGGATACGGAGATCATCTGATATTAATGTGACCGCTCCACCATTGTGTCCCATGTCTGATGGATACGGAGATCATCTGATATTAATGTGTCCGCTCCACAATTGTGTCTCATGTCTGATGGATACGGAGATCATCTGATATTAATGTGTCCTCTCCACCATTGTGTCTCATGTCTGATGGATACGGAGATCATCTGATATTAATGTGTCCTCTCCACCATTGTGTCTCATGTCTGATGGATACGGAGATCATCTGATATTAATGTGACCTCTCCACCATTGTGGCTCATGTCTGATGGATATGGAGATCATCTGATATTAATGTGTCCTCTCCACCATTGTGTCTCATGTCTGATGGATACGGAGATCATCTGATATTAATGTGTCCGCTCCACCATTGTGTCTCATGTCTGATGGATACGGAGATCATCTGATATTAATGTGTCCGCTCCACCATTGTGGCTCATGTCTGATGGATATGGAGATCATCTGATATTAATGTGTCCTCTCCACCATTGTGTCTCATGTCTGATGGATACGGAGATCATCTGATATTAATGTGACCTCTCCACCATTGTGACTCATGTCTGATGGATACGGAGATCATATTATATTAATGTGTCCGTGTGTCGCCCTGGGCAAGCCAGGGGACACAGATAACAACACACACGCACCCCACATTCCCTGTAGGTACACCAGCTAACCCACAAATCCTTGTTGCCTTCCTCCAGAGGCTGATGATGCACACCAGGGGGTGGGCCAGGCGGTTGGCTCCGCCCACCAAGGAGCTCACAGCTCTGGAGGCAGGAAGTTACAGGCAGATAGAGAGAGGAGATAGCTCAGGGAGGAGCAGGAGTGAGGAGCTAAGAGAGAGATTAGCCCAGGCAGGGCAAGAGTGAGAAGGAAACAACAGAGTAACTCAGGAGGGAGCTAGAGTGAAACAGCAGGAAAAGTGAGAGAAAGCCTGAAGTGTCTGTGGCTGTGTGCCCAGACGGAGTCAGCAAGGTCAGCAGACAGTGGTGAAGATCTGCAGTGGGACTGTCTGGAGGTTGCTGGAAGGGCCACGGAGGCTGTGTGTATCGTATCCGGGGGTCTGGAGCGGTATACAAAGGGCAGTCAGCACCAGAGCAGGGGCTTTCGGATCCCAGCAAGGCTTAGAGTCGCTGTAAATTGCTAAATCCGTTAGTGAAGGGGACGTAGATCCCCCAACAAGCAAGTCCTGATTGACGGCAAAGGTCCAACCACAACGGGGAAACACTGCCACCGCCAAGGCACCAGTTTCCCAGGGCCGGCGCCTGCGGGCAAAGTGTGGAGCTCCTCCGGCACAGATTGCAGTCGGGGAGCGGGTAACCGGTGGGAATCCACCGCTACCAAACAGACATTTCAAAGGTGCAGGGAAGAGACCGTCACCGCTAACTGCAGGGAACCGCAGCACCGTGAACCGTCCGAGGGACCCGTCCAACCAGCCGTTTGTTTACCGAGAACTGTGTCGTGTTTACTGGCTGAGTGAGTACCTCAGTGCCGCAAGGCACAGCGCTGCCCCTGCGCCCCTGCACCCCACTGGCCCCCGGGATCACCAACCCCTACCCACGGAGGGGCAACACAACAACTGGCTGCTCCACATCACCATCCCCGGGGTCCCCACATTGAGCAGCGGTGGTGAAATCACCACAACCGTGGGTGGCGTCACAAACTATAACAATCCCCACACCCAACCACAAAACCCCCCCTTTCACTCACGGGCGAGGAGTGTCGCTCGAGAAACCCCGGGATCCGGCCCACCGCTCGAGCCACCACTGAGCAGCTGCCGGACCCGAGCAGAAGGGGTGAGCGCGGTGTGCTGACACCCTCCTCCCCGCCCGCGACAACTTGGCGTCACGAACAGGATCTTACCGCTCTGCCGTCTGGTAGAGGTGCGCCTTGTTACCGCCGGAGTTATCCGGCAGAAAAATTTCAGAAGCCCCATCTTTGGCGCGAAAAGTTCCCGCTCGAGCGTCTTCTCGAGCAGTAGAGGCGCGAAGGCCAAAACTCCGCCCCGAGAGAGGAGGGGCCGGAAAGAGCTAAGGGGGACGCGATGGCGGCTGAACGCATGTAGCTGCGGCTATAAAAGCAGGGACGCCAGGACCTTGCGAGAATACCGTTCCTGGAAGCAAACAGTGAAGACACCATGTGGATGCCGTCCCGCGACACCGTACCCCCCGCGCCTGGAACCGCGGCGCGGGTGGAGATCCGGACCGCGCAGCTCTATCAACGGCTGCAGGTGAAGATGCAGCTCCTCATGGAGGAGTGGGAGGCCGACATGGCGGACGTTGTAGCCACCGTGCGGAGACGCGAGGAGGAGGCGGAGAAAGAGAGGGTGAGTGACCCACGTCCCGATGCCCTTGCAGGGCCGGTCATCGCGGCTGTGGGGCCCGGTCCAAGCCCTCTTCCCCCGTTGCCTCCCTCGCCACCCGTCTCGGAGGCCGTGACCCCGCCACTAGGCCCGCTACCACCGCAACCGGTAGCGATACCCAGCCCGTCCGCCCCAGCGGACCGACCTGTAGCCGGAGCCCGTAACAAACCGGAGGCATTACCTTGGAAGGCCCCGAAGATTGTGCCAGAGACAGTCCCCGAGCAGTTTCCCGAGCCGGAGCCGACGACCCGCTCCGAGCCGAAGGCCCGGCTGCGGAAAGCCCCTGTGCCCATCCCCCACACCTCGGCTGAGGTGGCGCCGGGTTGTTGCTGCAAGGCAGCGCCCAAGGCCATGACACCGCGGGATACGCTGCCCACCTTCTTGACAGTGGGTAACGTGCTGGATGTCCCGCGGGGCTCAACCCGTGCGCCGGAGCTGGCAGCAGCGCCATACTGGGACAGGGAGCCGACAAAGCTGGGCCTGGAGATCGCGAGAAGGAGAGAAGGAAAGCCGAGCTGGTGGCCCGAGCCATTCGGGAAAAGGAAAACCTGCGGCAAGCGACCTTCCGTGTCCGGGGCCCATTCTACGAGGGGCAGGTGAGGCGGTTTGATGTCCGCCGGGGCTACGGGTTCATATACGAACCGGGCCTGGAGGCCGAGGTGTTTGTGGCCCGGCGGGACGTGAACGCCCATCTGCCCGAGGAGCATCCTGGCCGCAATCTTATACCGGGGGACATGGTGCGTTACACCCGGCACTGCGGAGAGAGGGGGTGGTTCGCCCTGGATGTAAAGCTGAAGGGCAGCCCGGAGAGCAAGGTGAGCTCTGCATCCCCTCCCTCGGATGAAGCAGCAAAAGGACCGGAGTAGGGCAGCGGATGCCCGTTGCACCGTCCCCGTTGGGACCATCACTGAAGTTGCTGTTTGTTTGAAAAAGTTTAGAAAGTTTTGAAAAATGATGATAAGTGAAATTACCGAAGAAGTCACCTGATTTGTTTGTTGATTTGCTTTGTGATTGAACCGGCAGGAGCCGGCACCGTTGTCCCCGTGGGGACCGTTTAAGTTTTGCATGGGAACTATCCATGGACAAGCCCGTGAACTAGCAGGGCACCACAAACGTTAAGTGGCTTGTAAATATGTTGGGTACCGTTACCGTTTCCGCTATGCCGCCTCCGGAGAGGCAGGTTGGAGGGAGGGCCCTGAGCAGAGCAGGCTGGGGTCCAGCCACCAAAGGAACCGGTGGCCACCCTCTGGAGGGCAAGGACAGATCCCGCTCGGGTGACTTGTGCTGGACTGTGGGTCAAGGGGTGCTGCCTGGGTTTTAGGGGCAGCATCAGGGCCAGGTTGCTTGGGTGGGAGAGAGCGGAAACCGTGACCGTATACCGTTGTAACGTTAAAAGTAAATGTGCCTCCCGTCTTGGGAAGAGTTGTGATTAAAAATGTATATAATTTACCGTTTATAATGTTATACCGTTTTACCTTTACAGAAAAACAAAAGGAAAATAAAACCGGTGTTGGACGGGCAGCCCGAGGACGGTCTGCGTTTTGCTAAGGGGGAATGTGTCGCCCTGGGCAAGCCAGGGGACACAGATAACAACACACACGCACCCCACATTTCCTGCAGGTACACCAGCTAACCCACAAATCCTTGTTGCCTTCCTCCAGAGGCTGATGATGCACACCAGGGGGTGGGCCAGGCGGTTGGCTCCGCCCACCAAGGAGCTCACAGCTCTGGAGGCAGGAAGTTACAGGCAGATAGAGAGAGGAGATAGCTCAGGGAGGAGCAGGAGTGAGGAGCTAAGGGTATGTGCGCACTAGGCGTTTTTTTCACGCTGCGTTTTTATGTGCGTTTTTGTCTAAAAAACGCACCCGCGGCTAAAAAAACGCGGCAAAAACGCATGCGTTTTTGCCGCGATTTGGTGCGTTTTTTGCTGCGTTTTTGCTCACTGCGTTTTTAATCAGTGCACAATGCCATTAAAGATTGTTGATGAAAAAAAAAAAAAAAGGTCTGATGTCATTTCCTTCTTCAAAATGTTCATTGTATGCAGGAGAGCAGACAGCTGCAGAACTAGTGTATGCAGGAGAGCAGACAGCAGCTGCAGAACTACAAGTCTCAGCATCCTCCATTCACTAGTGTATGGAGGAGAGCAGACAGCAGCTGCAGAACTACAAGTCTCAGCATCCTCCATTCACTAGTGTATGCAGGAGAGCAGACAGCAGCTGCAGAACTACAAGTCTCAGCATCCTCCATTCACTAGTGTATGCAGGAGAGCAGACAGCAGCTGCAGAACTACAAGTCTCAGCATCCTCCATTCACTAGTGTATGCAGGAGAGCAGACAGAAGCTGCAGAACTACAAGGCTCAGCATCCTCCATCCAGGACTGTATGCAGTTTTTTGCCCAAAAAGAAAAAAAAAATGACATGGGCTTCGCCATATTTTTGTATGCTAGCCGGGTACAGCAGGCAGGTACGGGCTGCCCCCAACCCCCAGCTGCCTATTTGTACCCGGCTGGGAACCAAAAATATAGAGAAGCCCTTTTTTTTAATTATTTCATGAAATAATTAAAAAAAAAAAATGACGTGGGCTTCGCCTAATTTTTGAGTCCAGCCGGGTACAACTAGGCAGCTGGGGATTGGAATCCACAGTGCAGGGTGCCCATGCTTTCTGGGCACCCCCACTGCGAATTGCAGTCCGCAGCCACCCCAGAAAATGGCGCTTTCATAGAAGCGCCATCTTCTGGCGCTGTATCCAACTCTTCCAGCTGCCCTGAAGCCGGGTGGCTAGCCGGGTAATAATGGAGTTAGGGCTAGCTGTATATTATCAGCTAGCCCTAAGCCCGAAATTCATGGTGTCACGCCAATATTAGACATGGCCACCATGAATTTCTAGTACAGATAAAAAAAAAACACAACACACAGAAAAATATTTTTATTAGAAATAAAACACAACACAATTAGTGACTCCATCTTTATTGAAATAAACCCCCCTCCGCAGTAATCCTGGGTCAGGGTCCCGCGCCGTCCAATCCGGATCCAATATCATCTGATCGGTTTGCTGGAAGGCAAAGCGATCAGATGATGTGTCAGGTTCAAGGATGTGAATCACATCACACATCAGCTGATTGTATAAAAGCCGATTATACAATCAGCTGATGCATCAGTAGAAAAAGAAAAAAAATAATAATACTCACTTATGTGCTCTGCTGATTACCGGCAGCTCCTGGAGCGATCGATTGGACAGGAGTCTGATCCCGTCCGATCGCAGCAGGAGCTGCCGGTAATCAGCTGATGAACTCCCCTGACGGCAGGATCAGCTGATAGCCGGCCGGGCGCGAAAAAGCCGGCGAGACTACGATCAGCTGATGCGTCAGGTGACTGCATCAGGTGATCAGCGCCAGGTCCTGCAAGCAAGGTCCTGCCCCGGGGAGACTGCACACAGCCAGAGTGGCGGTACCGGGAGGAGATGGGAGCGGGCATGGCACCGGGACCCTGCAGACAGGTGAGTATATATGACATTTTTTTTTTCTACTGTTCACTTTGGTTTTCGCCGCTGCCTCCACCTCCCGCCCAGACATGGCGCCGCACGGAGCTGACATGCACAGGACGGGAGGTGGACGCAGCGGTGACGGTACCGGGAGGATTCATGCTTCTGTGTTTACCAACAGAAGGAATCCTCTTCCTGTACACGTCACTGTAGTGCCCACCCCTTGCGTTTATAGCTGCGTTTTTAGTCATAGAAACGCGGCTATATGCATTTTTCATTGCGTTTTTAACATCTCATTGAATTGAATGGGTGAAAAACGCAGTGAAAAACGCAGAAATAATTGACATGCTGCGTTTTTGTGGTCACCACAAAAACGCAGCTAAAAAAAAACGCTGTGTGCAGACAGCACTTCTGAAAACCCATTGACATTGCTGGTGAAGCAATGTCACTGCGTTTTCAGCACAAAAACGCGGTAAAAAACGCCTAGTGCGCACAAGGCCTAAGAGAGAGATTAGCCCAGGCAGGGCAAGAGTGAGAAGGAAACAACAGAGTAACTCAGGAGGGAGCTAGAGTGAAACATCAGTGGAAGTGACAGAAAGCCTGAAGTTGGTCTGTGGCTGTGTGCCCAGACGGAGTCAGCAAGGTCAGCAGACAGTGGTGAAGATCTGCAGTGGGACTGTCTGGAGGTTGCTGGAAGGGCCACGGAGGCTGTGTGTATCCGGGGGTCTGGAGCAGTATACAAAGGGCAGTCAGCACCAGAGCAGGGGCTTTCGGATCCCAGCAAGGCTTGGAGTCGCTGTAAATTGCTAAATCCGTTAGTGAAGGGGACGTAGATCCCCCAACAAGCAAGTCCTGATTGACGGCAAAGGTCCAACCACAACGGGGAAACACCGCCACCGCCAAGGCACCAGTTTCCAAGGGCCGGCGCCTGCGGGCAAAGTGTGGAGCTCCTCCGGCACAGATTGCAGTCGGGGAGCGGGTAACCGGTGGGAATCCACCGCTACCAAACAGACATTTCAAAGGTGCAGGGAAGAGACCGTCACCGCTAACTGCAGGGAACCGCAGCACCGTGAACCGTCCGAGGGACCCGTCCAACCAGCCGTTTGTTTACCGAGAACTGTGTCGTGTTTACTGGCTGAGTGAGTACCTCAGTGCCGCAAGGCACAGCGCTGCCCCTGCGCCCCTGCACCCCACTGGCCCCCGGGATCACCAACCCCTACCCACGGAGGGGCAACACAACAACTGGCTGCTCCACATCACCATCCCCGGGGTCCCCACATTGAGCAGCGGTGGTGAAATCACCACAACCGTGGGTGGCGTCACGAACTATAACAATCCCCACACCCAACCACAAAACCCCCCCTTTCACTCACGGGCGAGGAGTGTCGCTCGAGAAACCCCGGGATCCGGCCCACCGCTCGAGCCACCACTGAGCAGCTGCCGGACCCGAGCAGAAGGGGTGAGCGCGGTGTGCTGACACCCTCCTCCCCGCCCGCGACAACTGCTCCACAATTGTGTCTCATGTCTGATGGATACGGAGATCATCTGATATTGATGTGACCTCTCTACCATTGTGACTCATGTCTGATGGATAACGAGATCATCTGGTATTAATGTGTCCGCTCCACCATTGTGTCTCATGTCTGATGGATACGGAGATCATCTGATATTAATGTGTCCTCTCCACCATTGTGTCTCATGTCTGATGGATAACGAGATCATCTGGTATTAATGTGTCCTCTCCACCATTGTGTCTCATGTCTGATGGATACGGAGATCATCTGATATTAATGTGTCCTCTCCACCATTGTGTCTCATGTCTGATGGATACGGAGATCATCTGATATTAATGTGACCTCTCCACTATTGTGTCTCATGTCTGATGGATAACGAGATCATCTGGTATTAATGTGTCCTCTCCACCATTGTGTCTCATGTCTGATGGATACGGAGATCATCTGATATTAATGTGACCTCTCCACCATTGTGTCTCATGTCTGATGGATATGGAGATCATCTGATATTAATGTGACCGCTCCACCATTGTGTCTCATGTCTGATGGATAAGGAGATCATCTGATATTAATGTGACCTCTCCACCATTGTGTCTCATGTCTGATGGATACGGAGATCATCTGATATTAATGTGTCCGCTCCACCATTGTGTCTCATGTCTGATGGATACGGAGATCATCTGATATTAATGTGTCCGCTCCACCATTGTGTCCCATGTCTGATGGATACGGAGATCATCTGGTATTAATGTGTCCTCTCCACCATTGTGTCTCATGTCTGATGGATACGGAGATCATCTAATATTAATGTGACCTCTCTACCATTGTGTCTCATGTCTGATGGATATGGAGATCATCTGGTATTAATGTGACCTCTCCACCATTGTGTCTCATGTCTGATGGATACGGAGATCATCTGATATATTAATGTGTCCTCTCCACCATTGTGTCTTATGTCTGATGGATACGGAGATCATCTGATATTAATGTGACCTCTCTACCATTGTGTCTCATGTCTGATGGATACGGAGATCATCTGATATTGATGTGACCTCTCCACCATTGTGTCTCATGTCTGATGGATACGGAGATCATCTGATATTAATGTGACCTCTCCACCATTGTGTCTCATGTCTGATGGATAAGGAGATCATCTGGTATTAATGTGTCCGCTCCACCATTGTGTCTCATGTCTGATGGATACGGAGATCATCTGATATTAATGTGACCTCTCTACCATTGTGTCTCATGTCTGATGGATACGGAGATCATCTGATATTGATGTGACCTCTCCACCATTGTGTCTCATGTCTGATGGATACGGAGATCATCTGATATTAATGTGACCTCTCCACCATTGTGTCTCATGTCTGATGGATACGGAGATCATCTGATATTAATGTGACCGCTCCACCATTGTGTCTCATGTCTGATGGATACGGAGATCATCTGATATTAATGTGACCTCTCCACCATTGTGTCTCATGTCTGATGGATATGGAGATCATCTGATATTAATGTGACCGCTCCACCATTGTGTCTCATGTCTGATGGATAAGGAGATCATCTGATATTAATGTGACCTCTCCACCATTGTGTCTCATGTCTGATGGATACGGAGATCATCTGATATTAATGTGTCCGCTCCACCATTGTGTCTCATGTCTGATGGATACGGAGATCATCTGATATTAATGTGTCCGCTCCACCATTGTGTCCCATGTCTGATGGATACGGAGATCATCTGGTATTAATGTGTCCTCTCCACCATTGTGTCTCATGTCTGATGGATACGGAGATCATCTGATATTAATGTGACCTCTCTACCATTGTGTCTCATGTCTGATGGATATGGAGATCATCTGGTATTAATGTGACCTCTCCACCATTGTGTCTCATGTCTGATGGATACGGAGATCATCTGATATATTAATGTGTCCTCTCCACCATTGTGTCTCATGTCTGATGGATACGGAGATCATCTGATATTAATGTGACCTCTCTACCATTGTGTCTCATGTCTGATGGATACGGAGATCATCTGATATTGATGTGACCTCTCCACCATTGTGTCTCATGTCTGATGGATACGGAGATCATCTGATATTAATGTGACCTCTCCACCATTGTGTCTCATGTCTGATGGATAAGGAGATCATCTGGTATTAATGTGTCCGCTCCACCATTGTGTCTCATGTCTGATGGATACGGAGATCATCTGATATTAATGTGACCTCTCTACCATTGTGTCTCATGTCTGATGGATACGGAGATCATCTGATATTGATGTGACCTCTCCACCATTGTGTCTCATGTCTGATGGATACGGAGATCATCTGATATTAATGTGACCTCTCCACCATTGTGTCTCATGTCTGATGGATACGGAGATCATCTGATATTAATGTGACCGCTCCACCATTGTGTCTCATGTCTGATGGATACGGAGATCATCTGATATTAATGTGACCTCTCCACCATTGTGTCTCATGTCTGATGGATATGGAGATCATCTGATATTAATGTGACCGCTCCACCATTGTGTCTCATGTCTGATGGATAAGGAGATCATCTGATATTAATGTGACCTCTCCACCATTGTGTCTCATGTCTGATGGATACGGAGATCATCTGATATTAATGTGTCCGCTCCACCATTGTGTCTCATGTCTGATGGATACGGAGATCATCTGATATTAATGTGTCCGCTCCACCATTGTGTCCCATGTCTGATGGATACGGAGATCATCTGGTATTAATGTGTCCTCTCCACCATTGTGTCTCATGTCTGATGGATACGGAGATCATCTGATATTAATGTGACCTCTCTACCATTGTGTCTCATGTCTGATGGATATGGAGATCATCTGGTATTAATGTGACCTCTCCACCATTGTGTCTCATGTCTGATGGATACGGAGATCATCTGATATATTAATGTGTCCTCTCCACCATTGTGTCTCATGTCTGATGGATACGGAGATCATCTGATATTAATGTGACCTCTCTACCATTGTGTCTCATGTCTGATGGATACGGAGATCATCTGATATTGATGTGACCTCTCCACCATTGTGTCTCATGTCTGATGGATACGGAGATCATCTGATATTAATGTGACCTCTCCACCATTGTGTCTCATGTCTGATGGATAAGGAGATCATCTGGTATTAATGTGTCCGCTCCACCATTGTGTCTCATGTCTGATGGATACGGAGATCATCTGATATTAATGTGACCTCTCTACCATTGTGTCTCATGTCTGATGGATACGGAGATCATCTGATATTGATGTGACCTCTCCACCATTGTGTCTCATGTCTGATGGATACGGAGATCATCTGATATTAATGTGACTTCTCCACCATTGTGTCTCATGTCTGATGGATACGGAGATCATCTGATATTAATGTGACCGCTCCACCATTGTGTCTCATGTCTGATGGATACGGAGATCATCTGATATTAATGTGACCTCTCCACCATTGTGTCTCATGTCTGATGGATAAGGAGATCATCTGGTATTAATGTGTCCGCTCCACCATTGTGGCTCATGCCTGATGGATAAGGAGATCATCTGATATTAATGTGTCCTCTCCACCATTGTGTCTCATGTCTGATGGATACGGAGATCATCTGATATTAATGTGACCTCTCCACCATTGTGTCTCATGTCTGATGGATACGGAGATCATCTGATATTAATGTGACCGCTCCACCATTGTGGCTCATGCCTGATGGATAAGGAGATCATCTGATATTAATGTGTCCTCTCCACCATTGTGTCTCATGTCTGATGGATAAGGAGATCATCTGATATTAATGTGACCTCTCCACCATTGTGGCTCATGTCTGATGGATACGGAGATCATCTGATCTTAATGTGTCCGCTCCACCATTGTGTCTCATGTCTGATGGATACGGAGATCATCTGATATTAATATGACCGCTCCACCATTGTGGCTCATGCCTGATGTCGGCACCTGCACCTATAATGTAGATTACCAGAAGATCAATCAAATAACGCATAAAGATGCCTATCCTCTCCCCTGTATTGAAGAGTCGCTGGCTGCGCTGAAAACGGCTAACTATTTCTCTACCCTCGACCCTACTAGCGGATACTGGCAGGTGTCAGTTGCACCAGAGGATCATGAGAAGACTGCATTTGCCACCCCCATGGGACTCTGCGAGTTCAATAGCATGCCATTTGGGCTGTGCAATGCCCCTGGGACCTTCCAACGGCTTATGAAGTGCTGCCTGGGACATCTTAATTTCGAAACTGTCTTGCTGTATCTGGATGATGTGATCGTATACTCTCAGACGTACGAGGCCCACCTGGAGCACCTGGCAGAAGTGTTTGCGTCCCTTGCTAAGTATGGGATGAAGCTGAAACCCTCCAAGTGCCATCTGCTGAAGCCAAAGGTGCAGTACCTCGGACACTTGGTGAGTGCAGAAGGTGTCGCCTGCCCCAGACCCTGAGAAGATTACCGCTATCCAGGAATGGCCCCGGCCGACCACAGTGAGGGAGGTGAGACAGTTCCTGGGCCTGGTGGGCTATTACCACCGCTTCATCAAGGGGTACACGAAGATGGCTGCACCAATGCAAGACCTCCTCGTGGGACAGACCAAGGGTGGTAGGGCCCCCGGACCCCCGTTTGTGTGGGAAGAGAAGCATAAGCAGTCCTTTCACCAGCTGAAGTCAGCCTTGACAGGGGAAGAAATCCTGGCGTATCCCGACTACAGCCTCCCGTTCATCCTTTACACCGATGCCAGCAAGGTAGGCCTGGGGGCAGTCTTGTCCCAGGTCCAGAATGGGAAGGAGACAGTGATCGCCTACGGCAGCAGAAAACTCTTGCCCACGGAAAGAAACCCCGAGAATTACAGCTCCTTCAAGCTTGAATTCCCAGGTCCAGAATGGGAAGGAGACAGTGATCGCCTACGCCAGCAGAAAACTCTTGCCCACGGAAAGAAACCTCGAGAATTACAGCTCCTTCAAGCTTGAATTCCTAGCCCTGGTGTGGGCAATCACCAAAAGGTTTAGGCATTACCTCGCGGCGGTGAAATTCACTGCCTACACGGACAATAATCCGTTGACCCATCTGGATATGGCCAAGCTAGGCTCACTGGAACAGCGGTGGGTGGCTCGGCTGTCCAACTATGACTTCACTATCAAATACAGAGCCGGCCGCAAGAACACCAACGCGGACACGTTATCCCGGATGCCCCACCTGCCGGATGGCGGGTCAGAAGACGACGACCTCAAGGAAAATCGAGTTGCCCGCGATCCACTGGCCACCGGCCGAAAAACTTTGTGTCAATCAGCAACATGTGGACCTGGACCCGCTACCCAGCCAGGGGTAGCAAGAAGCCCAGGATCAGGCGCCTGCCGTCCAGTTGGTCAAGACCATGATTGCACAGGGCTCCTCCAAAATGGATCCCTCAGCTCCCTCTGAAGCCCAGCGGCTGTGGAGAGAAAGAGCCCGGCTATACCTGCATCAAGGGAAGCTGTATCGGGAGCTGATCAACCCAAAAACTCATGAGAAAGTTCGCCAGCTGGTGGTTCCTCAGGCCAGCGTGCCCAAAGTCATGCAGGCGTACCATGATGGCACTGGACACTTCGGTTGGAAGAAGCTGGAGATGTTGCTGAGAGAGCGGTTCTATTGGAGTGGGATGCAAAATTCTGGGGAGGCCTGGTGTCAAGAGTGTGGTCCCTGTACACTGAGAAGGAGGGATGAAGTCAGCCAGAGAGCCCCCCTACAGCCAATCATCACCCATCAACCGCTGGAATTGGTCACCTTAGACCACGTCAAGCTCACACCCAGCCGAAATGGGTATACCTATGCCCTGACCATCGTGGACCACTACTCGTGGTTCATGGTGGTTGTTCCAGTTAAGGATCTGACAGGCCGTACCGCAGCTAGAGCATTCCAGGCCTACTTCTGTCGACCGCATGGGTACCCGGAGAGGGTGCTCACGGATCGGGGTCTGGCCTTTGAAGCAGAAGAGTTCCAGGAGTTTTGCCAGTTGTACGGGTGCAAGAAAATCAGGACCACAGCATACCATGCCCAAACCAATGGGATGTGTGAAAAGATGAATCACTTGGTCCTGGGTCTCCTCAAGACACTACCGTTGGAAGAACGAAACCTGTGGCCGGAGAAGCTGCCGGACCTGGTAGACATGTACAACAACATTCCCTGTGGTTCTACCAAGTGTACACCCGCGTATCTGATAAGAGCCCGACCGGGCCGGCTGCCGGTGGACCTGGAAATGGGCCTGGACGCTCCAGAGGCTCTTCCCTCCACTGCAAACTGGGATACCAAGCGGCAGGCGCAGTACAGACGGATCCAGGAATATGTGGACAGGAATCTGCGTCAGAGCCGAGAAAAACAAGAGCAGCGCTTCAACAGACGGGCTCCAGCTGTTCCCTTTGAGCCTGGAGATATAGTGCTGAAACTGAAGAGGAGAACCCATAAGCTTGATGATCAGTGGGAAAGAACCCCGTATATCATACAGCCCACTGAATGGGAGAATGAGAAGACTTATCTGATTAGTCGCGACCAGGGGAGGACCACGGCTACCGTTTCCAGGGACCACCTGAAGAGGTGCCCACACCCCTTAAGATTGGCAAATGAAGTCCCAGTTCCCATACCAAACGGGGAAGAGAAGAAAGAGGTGATCCACACAGGGATGGGTGACTTTTCAGTAGACTGGCCTATGCAGAACGGCGCAGTGATTATTCCAGTGATAATGTTCCCACAACCCATGGAAGAAATGGAAACGGAAATAACCGCCAGTGAACCGCTTGAACCAGCGCCCAGGGATGTACCTATACCATGCCCCCGTAGGTCTCCACCTGCCATACCCGACAGACGGGAAGAGGAACCGATTGTCTCCTCTGTCCCAGTGCCCTCTACTGACGACATTGTACCCAGAAGGTCCACACGCCCCAACCTAGGTAGGCCCCCGCTTAGGTATAGGGAAACTGCCATCTAGGGGTGCAGTACGTTGATTGTGTAAATACCTGAATGAATGAGCATTAATCATCCGAGATTTTCACCTGATTTGTAGCAGAACTGTTGTCCCCGTTAGCCCCCAAAAAGCCCCCTCCCACATGAGGAACTGCTCATGAACAAGGCCGAGAACTCGCAGGCCACCCACAAACTGGTGGGCTTGTAAATAATTCCGGGCTGGAGTTCCGTTAACCGCCTCCGGAGAGGCAGGTTGGAGGAAGGACCCGCAGCAGGGCAGGCTGGGGTCCGGTCACCACCAGGACCGGTGACCATTCTCCAGGGTCAGGGGTCCCCCTGGACGTGGGGCCCCCTGAATGACAGCCGGGTGCCGTTCCCGCTTGGGCGACCTGAACCAGGTTCCTGTTTCCGGACTGGGGAAAAGGGGTGCTGCCCACTTCTTAGGGGCAGCATCAAGGTTTAGGTTGTTTGGGAGGGAAAGCGGAAGAACTGGGACCTGTCCATTGTTATTAAAAATGTTTTATTACCGTTAGTAACGTTTGAAGTGAAATACCTCCCGTAAGGGAAGATTTGTAAAAAATATACATACCGTTTGTTTGTTTCCCTGTTATTTATATTTTTCAGAAAATAAAAACGGTGATGGACGGGCAGCCCGCGGACAGTCTGCATTTAACCAAGGGGGAGTGTGACGCCCTGGACCCCCAGGGGTCACAGTACACTAACATCACACACACAATCCCCCCCCCTCTGGGTAGGTGACACCAGTCAATCAAAATCCTTGTTGCCACCCTCCAGGCTTGATGTCCACACCAGGTGGGGCGGAGCCAGGCGGTTGACCCCACCCACCGAGGAGTTCACAGGCCTGGAGGCGGGAAAAGACAGCAGATTGTAGTAGGCAGTGAAAGTGAGAGGAGTGAAACACTGTCAGTGTCTGGGTTGGAGCCCAGGCACATTCAGCAAGGTCGGCAGACGGTGGTGGCCGTCTGCAGGAGTTGGTGGAGGTCAGCGGAACCGTAGGACCGGGGTCGGGCGGTTGCCTACCGGTACCGAACCGGGGAGCAGATTGAAGCCAAGCAGCAAGTCAGGGTACTCAGACCCCGATCAGGCTAGGAGCCACCGTAAAGGTCAAATTATCTGATTGCGGTCTGGACCTCAGGGGTTTATTCCCACCTAAGTCCCGTCAGAAGGCAACAGCCCAACCCGTCCGGATAAGTGCCACCACCAAGGGCCAGAGATCCAAGGGCCAGCGCCTGCGTGCAAACGGGCTCTCCCGTACACGCCGGGGAGCGGACTACCCGTGGGAAGCCATAGGAGTCAAATACACTTACACAGGTGCAGGAAAATGACAGCCACCATCAACCCGTCCGGGGAGAGTGAGAACACAGCAGACGGCTGTGGGCCCCGTCCATCCAGCCGTTTGGTTTACCAGAGACTCTGTCCTTCTGTGTCTGAGTGAGTACAACAGTGCCATCCGGCACCGCGCTGCACCGCAACGTTGCACCCGCGCCCACGCTGCCTCCCCGCCTCGGCACCTGCACCTATACCTCCTCCCTACCTCCCCAACAGGGGCCCTGGGACCAACAGCCCCTACCCACGGAGGGGTCAACACCTCAGCTGCTCTCCGCCATCGCGCCCGGGATCCCCCGTCACCAGCAGCGGTGGTGCCCACCATCACCACAACCCGTGGGTGGCGTCACGACCGACATCCCCCAAATACCCACCACAAACCTCCCCTTTTCACTCGTGGGCGAGGAGGCGCTGCTCGAGCCCCGGGTCCAGCCCCGTGCTCGAGCCACCGAGGATCAGAAGCATCAGACCCGAGCGCCATCGATTCCAGACGAGCGGCGTTCCGAACCCCTCCGCCCGCGACAGATACGGAGATCATCTGATATTAATGTGACCGCTCCACCATTGTGGCTCATATGATAAGAGAAGATTCAATCTCATCCATGAGTGGGTCTAACCAGTAAAAATGCCAGGGTCTTATAAGAAAATAAAGAAATGTAGTTCTCATGTAGCAGATGACGTGGTCGTGGATGGACAGAACATTCTTCAACTGCTCAAGAGCCAAATGCAGACATCTTGATCCCCCTTCCCTCCCCTACGCCCCCTCTCACACAGACTTCACCCTATACTCCCTCTCTCACACAGACTGTTCCCTCCCATATGCTCCTGTGGCACCCCAGTGGTCATGGGAGCCGCAGTGGCGTTGTTTTCCTCACCAGAGGGCAATGCTATGACTGGAAGAAGCGGGGAAATCTCTATGTCAGGTACAATCACACACTTCCTAACTCAGGCCAGAAGGGGAAGCTCAAGTCCTGGTTAGGACGAGCTTCCCTGTGCATTCTGGGCTGGGGAGGGGTTAGACAGGGAGACAGGAAGAGAGACCTCAGAACACGAGAGGCGAGAGAAGAGAAACGTCACTGTAATAGAGCTGTTGTGCAAGCTTTCCAGGACCGAGCACAAGAATCAGGACACCAGGGTCCCCGACTGTCGGGTGCTAACGGCCCAGCAGTAAACCCAGACAGCAGGAGATTCCACATCTCCTGGCTCACCAGAGACTCCCAAGGCGAAGTAGCACAATAGAGCCCGGGCCGCAGAAATACAAGCGGGCCCCTTATCCGGCTCGTGCTGCCCGCCACAAGGGGCAAGACAAATTGCATCTAAGAAGAGGGATGCTGTGCTGCTTCAGGCCACAGTGACCCATGCACAGAGTTCACTAAGAAAGGCCTCCAACGTACCTGGCAAAGAGAGATTCCCCACTGCTACAAGGCTGACCGGACCACTGTAACTTTGGGACCATAAAGACCGACCAGTAAAAGGTAAAAGAAACTACTGGCCTGTGTTTCCAGTTACTGTCGGCGTTCTCAGTCCTGCACCCCAGCACACACCACCATAGACTGCCACCACCATCATCCTCCCTGGGGCCTAGCTCTACCTGTGGGGAGCTGAACCATCCCAGCTGCGACACCATCTGCCCCATAGGACAGCACCCGCAGCGGCGGCTAATCCCTGGCTGCACACTAAAGGTGGCATCACGAGACAACTACTCTCAACTTCCTCAACCCCTTCATCCCTATCTCCCCACCATCATCGCATCTTCCATCCCTTTGTGGACACCTCGGTGTCACGAAACCGGGCAGGGCCACCCGTGACATCCCCTGACCCTCACCAACCCGTAATATTCCCAAGACCCCGTGGGGTGTTCCACTCTCTCCTCACACAGACTGCCCTACAGTCATATGAAAAAGTTTGGGCACCCCTATTAATGTTAACCTTTTTTCTTTAGAACAATTTGGGTTTTTGCTATTTCAGTTTCATATATCTAATAACTGATGGACTGAGTAATATTTCTGGATTGAAATGAGGTTTATTGTACTAACAGAAAATGTGCAATCCTCTTTTAAACAAAATTTGACAGGTGCAAAAGTATGGGCACCTCAACATAAAAGTGACATTAATATTTTGTAGATCCTCCTTTTGCAGAAATCCCAGCCTCTAGTCGATTCCTGTAGCTTTTAATGAGTTCCTGGATAAGGGATGAAGGTAGATTTGACCATTCCTGTTTATAAAACAATTCCAGTTCAGTTAAGTTTGATGGTCGCCGAGCATGGACAGCCGCTTCACATCATCCCACAGATGTTCAATGATATTCAGGTCTGGGGACTGGGATGGCCATTCCAGAACATTGTAATTGTTCCTCTGCATGAATGCCTGAGTAGATTTGGAGCGGTGTTTTGGATCATTGTCTTGCTGAAATATCCATCCCCTGCGTAACTTCAACTTCGTCACTGATTCCTGCACATTATTGTCAAGAATCTGCTGATACTGAGTTGAATCCATGCGACCCTCAACTTTAACAAGATTCCCGGTGCCGGCATTGGCCACACAGCCCCAAAGCATGATGGAACCTCCAGCAAATTTTACTGTGGGTAGCAAGTGCTTTTCTTGGAATTCCGTGTTTTTTTGCCTCCATGCATAACGCCTTTTTGTATTACCAAACAACTCAATCTTTGTTTCATCAGTCCACAGGACCTTCTTCCAGAATGTAACTGGCTTGTCCAAATGTGCTTTTGCATACCTCAGGCAACTGTTTGTGGCGTGCTTGCAGAAACGGCTTCTTTCTCATCACTCTCCCATACAGCTTCTCCTTGTACAACGTGCGCTGTATTATTGACCGATGCACATTGACACCATCTGCAGCAAGATGATGCTGCAGGTCTTTGGAGGTGGTCTGTGGATTGTCCTTGACTGTTCTCACCATTCTTATTCTCTGCCTTTCTGATATTTTTCTTGGCCTGCCACTTCTGGGCGTAACAAGAACTGTACCTGTGTTCTTCCATTTCCTTACTATGTTCCTCACAGTGGAAACTGACAGGTTAAATCTCTGAGACAACTTTTTGTACCTTCCCCTGAACAACTATGTTGAATAATCTTTATTTTCAGATCATTTGAGAGTTGTTTTGAGGAGCCCATGATGCCACTCTTCATAGGAGATTCAAATAGGAGAACAACTTGCAAGTGGCCACCTTAAATACCTTTTCTCATGATTGGATACACCTGCCTATGAAGCTCAAAGCTCAATGAGGTTACAAAACCAATTTAGTGCTTCAGTAAGTCAGTAAAAAGTAGTTCAGAGTGTTCAAATTAAGAAATTGATAAGGGATATATTCCACAGAGGAATATAATTAGAAAATAAAGCAATTCCTCCCGTACTTGGAGGGTGTGTGGAATGGTCTCTGTTAATGATCACAGAGACAAAAGCAGTGAGTGGGAAATGGCACCTACCTAGGTCCGTTCCTCTAGCGGTGCCAGGAGACGGACAGCAGCGTAAGCCGCACAAAGCTCCTACCTGCGTTCGCTCCACTAGTGTGCGAGGACACGAACCACTAGATATGGCACCTGTCTAGGTCCGCTCCGCTAGTGGTGCAAAAGAGACGAACAGCAGCGTAAGCCGAACAAAGCTCCTACCTGCGTTCGCTCCACTAGTGTGCGAGGACACGAACCACTAGATATGGCACCTGCCTAGGTCCGCTCTTCTAGTGGTGCAAAAGAGACGGGCAGCAGCGTAAGCCGCACAAAGCTCCTACCTGCGTTCGCTCCACTAGTGTGCGAGGACACGAACCACTAGATATGGCACCTGCCTAGGTCCGCTCTTCTAGTGGTGCAAAAGAGACGAACAGCAGCGTAAGCCGCACAAAGCTCCTACCTGCGTTCGCTCCACTAGTGTGCGAGGATACGAACAACTGCCAGACGCAGTGTAAGGAACGTTACCCTAGCGGCAACGTCCACCTACGAGTAGAATCACAAGGCCCAGCCGGACCATGTGCCTCAGGCACCTGCCTATGTCCGCTCCACTAAGATGTAAGGATACTGACCGCAGTCGAAGCTGTAAGGTATAAGAACGCTACCCTGCCGGTAGCGCTCACCTAGCATAGATAGAGAGATGCCTAGAGAGACGTGCACAGAGCGTCTACTCTCATGCATGAACCAAGAGGACTGAGCGCCGGGCGGCATGCGTCAGGGTCTTACATAGACTCTGTGCCTCATCCAAGATGGAGGACACCAGAGCCAATCCGCTGCCAGAATGACAGCAATGACGTCATGCTGGCCTATCACCGAGCAAAGCGTCACAAGCACATGACCAGCGACCAATCGGTATAGAAGGTGTCAGAGACATGTGACCACGTGTCACAAGCACATGACCAGCGGCCAATCAGCTTAGAAAGTGTCAGAGACATGTGACCTCGTGTCAGCGATGATGTCACCCGCACATGTGCAATGGCTCCAAGATAGGACTTAGTCTCCAGCACTTGCACATGTGCAGTAGGAAGAAATCCGAACATAGTCTCCAGTGCTCGCACATGTGCAGTAGCAAGAAAGCTGAACATAGTCTCCAGTGCCACAGCAACCGTAACAGTACCTCCCCCTCAAGGGCCCCCCTCCCGGCGACGCAGGTAATCGGCAACTAAGTCGGGAGCATGGACAGCCTCCTCAGGCTCCCAAGAGCGATGTTCCGGGCCGTAACCCTCCCAATCTATCAAGAAGAACCTGCGCCCTCTAACCATCTTAGAACCAACTATGGCTCGTACCTCATAGCTAGAGCGAGAGGAATCAGAGGCAGGAGAGTGCACTTCACGAGCGTGAGGTAAAATAGCCGGCTTTAACAGTGAAACATGGAATTTTTCATGGATCCTAAGATGGACGGGTAACTTCAATTGGTAGACTACAGGATTTACCTGTCGAAGAACCTCATAAGGACCCAGGAAGCGAGGAGCAAATTTGACAGAGCTCACTCTAAGTTTCACGTGTTTTGCAGAGAACCACACAAAGTCCCCCGGAGAAAGGACAGGAGCCGGGCGACGAAACCGATCGGACACCGTCTTCATACGGTCCTTAGCTGCTTGGATCGACTCTTGAGTCCGATCCCAAACCTCTCTGGCATTAGTTGCCCAGTCGGCTACAAGAGGAGGAGGTGCAGCAGCGGGAAACGGTACCGGTAACCTAGGGTGTTGCCCATTATTGAGTACGAACGGTGTTTGCCCAGTGGCCTCAGCCACCGAATTGTTAAGGGCGAATTCTGCCCAGGGTAGGAGGGAGGACCAGTTATCGTGGTTCTCAGCAACAAAGTGTCAAAGGTATATAATCATGGATTGATTGGTACACTCAACCAAACCATTGGTCTCCGGATGGTATGCCGAAGAAAAATTCAACTCAATTTGCAGAAGGCTACAAAGATCTCGCCAGAAACAGGAAGCAAATTGCGGACCTCTATCACAAATGATACGATCTGGCATAACGTGAAGCCTAAAGACATGCTTGAGGAATAGTTTAGCTAGTACCCTGGAAGATGGGATTCTCGATAACGGTACGAGATGAACCATCCGGGAGAAATGGTCCGTAATGACCCACACAAATCTATGTCCCTGTGAACACGGAAGATCACCCACAAAGTCCATGCCTATCACCTCCCATGGTCTATCTGGCACTGGTAAAGAATGCAAGAGCCCAGCCGGTCTCTGCCGTAACGGGCGGTTGCGAGCACACGAGTAGCAGGAACCGACATATCTCTTGACGTGGCTGGCTAAGTGTGGCCACCAATACCACCTCTCGAGTAACTCTCGTGTCCGCCTAATACCAAAATGCCCACCCACCTTTGAGGTGTGGGCCCACGACAGTATATCATTCTGTCGATCAGGCGGAACAAAGGTATTGCCCGGTGGGATTTGGTCTAACGTCACAGGGGAGAGCGTATGAAAAACCCTGGAGGGAAGGATAAGACAAGGTTCGTCAATCTCTTCCTGGGTAGAAACCATAGAGCGAGACAGGGCGTCTGCCTTGTTATTCTTACTCCCAGACAAATAGTTGATGGAGAAGTGAAAGCGGGAGAAAAACAAGGACCAGCGGGCTTGGCGAGGATTCAGACGCTGAGTGGTTTGTAAGTACGTCAGATTCTTATAGTCTGTATAGACCTGGAAAGGATGTTTCGCTCCTTCCAGCAAGTGACGCCACTCCTCCAAGGCTAATCTCAGGGCGAGCAGTTCCCTATCCCCAATGGTATAGTTTCTCTCTGCCGGTGAAAAGGTTTTAGCAAAGAAGAAACACGGCCTTTTTCTACCTGCACCGTTCTTTTGATACAAGACCGCACCAGCACCCACTGAAGAGGCATCAACCTCCAAGAGGAAGGGCTTAATCTCATCGGGTCTTTGAAGAACGGGAGCAGTTGAAAAGTGTCTTTTTACTGCCTCAAAAGCCTGGGATGTCTCAGTAGACCAGACTTTTGGATTAGCACCTTTCTTAGTCAAGGCCACCAAAGGGGCCACCAAAGTAGAGAAATGGGGTATGAACTGCCTGTAATAATTTATGAATCCTAAGAATCGTTGCACCGCCTTCAAGGAAAGCAGAGTGAAGGCAGATAGCCGTAACGTACATGACTGAGGCAGTGATAGATCCAGGAAAGGGTTAAGGAATAAGGGATGGGGTTTTTACCTAAGGAATGTGGTGGGGGGTCAGCGAGCAGGAGGAGAGATGGGGGGCAGGGGCCATATAAGAAATAGGTCCCATGTTAAGGTGTCATTCCTTTGTCCTGGACTCAAAGACTGAACCAGCAGTATGGATGCCTTGCTGAAGACTGTTCAGACTGCGGCTTTGACGTGTAGGCCCGAATGGATTCAGGCCCAGCTAGACGAATTGCTGAAGAATGCCCGGGATACAGCATCTGTCCCTTCTGAACTTTCTGAACATCAAACTCTAAGAAGATCAAGACCTCCTGAGAGACTAACTTCTGAAATGGCCAATAGGACTCACAATAGGATCATAAGTCCTTCTGTTACTTCTAGGAAAAGAGCAAAGCGCAGCACGGCCTCTGATCCTGCTTACAAACCAGGAAGGAAACTACAGTACAAGAATAACAAGGGACAGAGAAAAGAGCCAGATCATCTAACCAGAGAGACGCCAAGAAGTGCAAGGAGAAAGTCCAGCTCTACTGAGGTGCCAGCCAGAGAAGCAGCCACACAAGCTACAACTGACGTGACGACAGCCCACCATGAATCCTTAGAACTTCCTCAACAATCTTTGCATCATTCTAGAGGACATCATACGCCCTCACCCCAGGAACTGAACCAACACGGGGGGATGGGCTTAGGACACACAACATTTCCGGATCCGGGTTCTCATTACACGAGGAGTGGTAGGAATCCAAAAAGACAACTGCGCAAAAGTACTTTAACCAGACAAAGACTTCATCGGCCGGCTCAGGATGTGAGTCAGGCAATAAATCTACAGCTACAAGACTCAGAAGAGATTCCAGACAATGACTATGACACAGATAACGACTCCCCACTGGAGGGCAGCAGCACGCAGCACTTCAATAATGAAGGGGCTGTAGAGACTATAACTAATACGTCACGGACGGCTGGTCAACCTAGGACGCAGCCAGGTATTGGTGAGAACACTTTTTCTTGTCCTATATCTAGTGTAACAACACCTGTAATGAGTCCAGTGGGCGCAGTTGGGGGTGCAGTTCCCGGCAATGTAGGATGGGATCTTAATTCAGTAGTACAGCAATTAGTGTCAGGGGTTAAGGAGGCTTTGAGTCAGTCTAGCTTACCCATAACTTCTTCTCCTATTGCTGCATGGTGTGGGAATGGTCGCCGGACATCGGAGGTGGTAAGTCAGGCGTGTGCTGACCCAGAGACACAGGAGGACGCAGTAATTTCACAAGGGGTTACATTATCTGATGCAGCAAAAGGAGAATTATATGTATGTTTTGAGGGTCCTCTAGGAATTCATTTGAAACAGGAGGTTAGGGAGAAGATTTGGGCCGACGAATATGTGGAAATATTTTCATTATTGCCCTTAGAAAAATATAACTTGGATAGAGTTAGGTTTGATGAGAGAAAAAGAGAGGAACAAGAAGGACGCTATCGTCTCATCCCCCAAACATTTGCCAATTGGTTCCAGGCTTTTGCCATATTAGCAAGTGTAATAGGCCAAAAAACTCCTGAACATTGCTCTGCCTTATTTTGTTACATGAATTCTATCGGGGAGGCGCACCGTGTGTATGGAGGTTTAGCATGGCTGCGCTATGATGAGCAGTTTCGCCAACGAAAGGCTGGTCGCCAAGGGATTCGTTGGGATCACAAAGATATTGGTTTATGGATGCGTCTCATGACAGCGCCACGTGGGGTTAATCAGCCCTTTCAGGGCTATGTCGGCAGATCATCAGCAATCGGATTGTCGGCAGCAAACAGAAAAGGTTGCTGCTGGCAGTTCAATGATAGCCAGTGCAGATTCGGAAACACATGCAGGTACAGACATGAATGCACCTTCTGTAGTGGAAACCATAGCCTATCAAAATGCTTTAAACGAAATAAAACCCCAACAGCAGAGATTAACCAAAAAGGGGGAAACCCCAATTAGACTCGGGGAGATGGTGGGCTATCTAAGCAGGTACCCAGATAGAAAAGCAGCACAATTGCTGGGGGAGGGCTTCTCAGAAGGTTTTAAGATCCCATCTACTTCAGGCCCATTAACCTGTTCTCGTAACCTTGCTTCAGCTTATACATATTCTCACATTGTCTCCACAAAACTAAACAAAGAAATTGACCTGGGCCGCATGGCAGGCCCATTCACCAAAATGCCAATAGAAAACTTAAGAGTCTCTCCATTGGGAGTGGTCCCAAAGAAGGAACCCAATAAGTTTAGGCTGATCCATCATCTGTCCTTCCCTCATGGAAGCTCAGTTAATGATGGAATCGATCAGGAACTTTGCACAGTCTCGTATACTTCATTTGATACAGCGATTGCATGGGTACAGAAGTACGGCAGAGGAGCTTTAATGGCAAAAACAGACATTGAAGCTGCCTTTAGACTCCTACCAGTCCATCCAGAAAGCTTCCATCTCTTGGGTTGTCAGTGGCAGGGAAGGTTTTATGTAGACTTGTGTTTACCGATGGGCTGCTCCATCTCATGCTCCTTGTTTGAATCATTTAGCACATTTTTGGAGTGGGTAGTAAAGAAGGAAGCCGGCGTGCGTTCTGTCCTGCATTATCTAGATGATTTCCTATGTATAGGTCCACCAAAGTCATTTGTTTGTGCTTCATTATTGTCAGCGATTCAGTCGGTTTTTAAGCGTTTCGGAGTACCGTTAGCATCAGATAAAACAGAAGGCCCGTCTACACTTATCAAGTTTTTAGGAATTTTGATTGACAGTGAAGCAATGGAGTGCAGATTACCGGATGACAAGGTCAGTGATCTGCTGGAGGCAGTCAGAGAAGCTAGATCTCACGTAAGATCAGATTAAAGGATCTACAATCGCTGTTAGGAAAAATGAACTTTGCGTGTCGCATTATTCCAATGGGTAGAGTTTTTTGTAGGCGCCTAGCTGCAGCTACCTCAGGCATAACCTTTCCACATCACTTTGCGCGGCTGGCTAGAACATTAAAGGACGATCTGGCGGTATGGGAACAGTTCTTAATGGAGTTTAATGGGAGGTCATTGTGGATCAGACCACCGGTTTCAAATTTTGATCTAGACATCCACACTGATGCAGCGGGGTCAACTGGTTTTGGTGCATATTGTTCTGGACAGTGGTGTGCAGATAGGTGGCCAGAGAGTTGGAGAAACAATGGGTTAACACGAAACTTAGTACTCCTTGAATTGTTCCCCATAGTGGTTGCTTGTGAAATTTGGTGCAATATTTTCCAAAACCGAAAAGTGAGATTTCATTGTGATAACTTGGGAGTTGTAGAAGTCATCAACAAACAATCAGCTTCTTCCCTGCCTGTTGTTACGTTGCTGCGTCATCTAGTGCTGCGCTGTTTAAAGTCAAATTGTCAGATTACAGCTGTGCATGTCCCCGGTGTTTGCAATTCTGTGGCTGATGCTCGGGCTCGTTTTCAGTGGGACAGATTCCGTTCGTTAGCCCCGATGGCAGAGGTACAAGGCAAGAAGTGTCCGGATTTTCTGTGGTCACTGCCAGTGACACCGCATACGCTCTGATAGAACGGTCTGTGGGTGTAAGCACATGGCAGAGGTACCAGTCAGCATGGAGGGAATGGGAAGACTTGTGTGCTCTAGTGGCACATGATGCCAGTGTACATGACAATGTTTCCTTGTTGTTATTTTACATTAGCAGGGCCTTTGTGGATGGTACTTCATTGTCCAGTATTGATAGTAAAATGTCTGGATTAGCTTTTTGGTTTAAGTTGCACGACTTCACTGATTACACAAAGCATTTTTTAGTTAAGCAGGCCCTAAAGGGTTACAGGAAAAGTTGTAAGAAGACCAGAGATAAACGGCGTCCGATTTCTTTCCAGTTATTGCAGCAGATACTGAGTGTACTAGGCTGAGTCTGGAGCAGTCCGTTTGAAGTGTTACTCTTTAGTTGTGCATTCACACTGGCCTTCTTTGGAGCTTTTAGAATCAGCGAGTTAGTGTCGAGTAGCTCCATCAGACGTGGGGGTCTACAAGCTGAGGACATGCATCAGTACACAGACAGAGGGGGTCTACAAGCCGAGGACGTGCATCAGTACACAGACAGAGGGGGTCTACAAGCTGAGGACATGCATTAGTACACAGACAGAGGGGGTCTACAAGCCGAGGACGTGCATCAGTACACAGACAGAGGGGGTCTACAAGCCGAGGACATGCATCAGTACACAGACAGACGGGGTCTACAAGCTGAGGACATGCATCAGTACACAGACAGAGGGGGTCTATAAGCCGAGGACGTGCATCAGTACACAGACAGAGGGGGTCTACAAGCCGAGGACATGCATCAGTACACAGACAGAGGGGGTCTACAAGCTGAGGACATGCATCAGTACACAGACAGACTGGGTCTACAAGCTGAGGACATGCATCAGTACACAGACAGAGGGGGTCTACAAGCTGAGGACATGCATCAGTACACAGACAGAGGGGGTCTACAAGCTGAGGACATGCATCAGTACACAGACAGATGGGTCTACAAGCTGAGGACATGCATCAGTACACAGACAGATGGGTCTACAAGCTGAGGACATGCATCAGTACACAGACAGATGGGTCTACAAGCTGAGGACATGCATCAGTACACAGACAGACTGGGTCTACAAGCCGAGGACATGCATCAGTACACAGACAGAGGGGGTCTACAAGCTGAGGACGTGCATCAGTACACAGACAGAGGGGGTCTACAAGCTGAGGACATGCATCAGTACACAGACAGACGGGGTCTACAAGCTGAGGACATGCATCAGTACACAGACAGATGGGTCTACAAGCTGAGGACATGCATCAGTACACAGACAGAGGGGGTCTACAAGCTGAGGACATGCATCAGTACACAGACAGACGGGGTCTACAAGCTGAGGACATGCATCAGTACACAGACAGAGGGGGTCTACAAGCTGAGGACATGCATCAGTACACAGACAGATGGGTCTACAAGCTGAGGACATGCATCAGTACACAGACAGATGGGTCTACAAGCTGAGGACATGCATCAGTACACAGACAGACGGGGTCTACAAGCCGAGGACATGCATCAGTACACAGACAGAGGGGGTCTACAAGCCGAGGACGTGCATCAGTACACAGACAGAGGGGGTCTACAAGCTGAGGACGTGCATCAGTACACAGACAGACGGGGTCTACAAGCTGAGGACGTGCATCAGTACACAGACAGAGGGGGTCTACAAGCCGAGGACATGCATCAGTACACAGACAGATGGGGTCTACAAGCTGAGGACATGCATCAGTACACAGACAGAGGGGGTCTACAAGCTGAGGACGTGCATCAGTACACAGACAGAGGGGGTCTACAAGCCGAGGACGTGCATCAGTACACAGACAGAGGGGGTCTACAAGCCGAGGACATGCATCAGTACACAGACAGATGGGGTCTACAAGCTGAGGACATGCATCAGTACACAGACAGAGGGGGTCTACAAGCCTGAGGACATGCATCAGTACACAGACAGATTGGAATGTTTTCTGGCAAAGTCAAAAACTGATCAACAGGGTAGAGGAAAATGGATCACATTGTTTCCTTTAAGCGGTTCCAGGGCCTGCCCGGTCATCTGTTTTAGAAACTATGTCTCAATAAGGCCAAATATCCAAGGTTCATTACTAATTCATGAGGATTGTAAGTCATTGTCACAATTTCAATCCACAGCAGTTCTTAAAAAATGCCTGACAATATTGGGAGAGTCTCCAAATGCATTCACTTCACACTCATTTAGGATAGGAGCAGCCACAGAAGCTGCTAGATGGGGCTTAGAGCCTGACATAGTTAAAAAAATCGGGAGATGGGAATCGAGCAGATTTAAGAGTTACATTAGATTACATTTATTATAAATGGCGTACATGTATATATATGTGTACATTGTGGTAATCCTATAGTAGTTGTGTCTTCATTTAGATAATTGTGTGATAATTGTGTTTTTGTTTTTTGTTTTAGCTGAACAGCAATGCCTGGTTTGGATCATGGGACATTCAATTGTTTTTTGGGGGGCCTTACGTGCAGCAGTCAGGCCTAATGGCAAACAGTTGGGGTTGCCCAGTTCCTTGGCACGGGTGACATGGATAGGAAAGAGGGGAATGCAGTGGCATCAGCTGTTGAAAGAAATCCAGTATCATGTGGAGTTCTACCGCCCCCCGGACGTCTTACTTATCCATTTAGGTGGTAATGATTTAGCAATAAGAACATCAAGACATTTAGTTAGGAACATAAAGCTTGATATGTTGAATTTATGGAGGTCTTACCCAGAAACAGTGGTGGTCTGGTCGGATATAGTAGCTAGACAAATGTGGAGAACAGCGCGATCAGTGGCTCGCATCAATAATACAAGGATAAAGGTTAATAAAAAAATAACAAAATTTGTGTTGGAAAACGGAGGGGTGGCCATACGTCACCAGATGCTGGAAAATACAAAGGAACAATTTTGGAGAGATGATAAGGTACATCTTAATGACATTGGCATTGATATATGGATGTTGGGAATACAAGAAGGAGTAGAACGAGCCATTAAGTTGTGGAGGAACTCACTCTTGTAAGGTGTCACAAGAGCGAGTCTTGGCGGGATGTGGTTGTTTAAACCCCCTCTTTGTTGGTTGGAGAATTATGTTTTTAATGGGGTCCCTGGGCCAGAGCTCAGCGGACAGTGGAATATGGGTCCCTGGGGAGGAGCTCAGTGGACAGTGGAATAGATGGGTCCCTGGGGAGGAGCTCAGCGGACACAAGGAAAATGATCAAGGGGTATACCCAGATTCCCCCTTGAGCTAGGTGTACACGGCGGAGGGGGATATGGGGCTGGGATTTATAACAACCACATCTCTGGGCCGATAATCTTGTTTTTCTTGTTGATGTTTTTTCTTATAAAATATAAAGGGCTGCTGTGGCCAAAATTTTAATCCATGTCACGCAGTGTGTGGTGTCTTATTTATTAGGTTACCAGGAGCGCAATTCACTAGTCCATCAGTCAAGCAGAGTGAAGGCAGATAGCCGTAACGTACATGACTGAGGCAGTGATAGATCCAGGAAAGGGTTAAGGAATAAGGGATGGGGTTTTTACCTAAGGAATGTGGTGGGGGGTCAGCGAGCAGGAGGAGAGATGGGGGGCAGGGGCCATATAAGAAATAGGTCCCATGTTAAGGTGTCATTCCTTTGTCCTGGACTCAAAGACTGAACCAGCAGTTGTCCCACCCACCCTCTCTATAATAAAGGGAAATGTATCAATATCAGGACATTGCAACACTGTCAATATTCTAACAATGTTTTGGTATTCAACATCATCGGTATTTTATCAACATTATTAGTATTGTATCAATTGTTATCAGTAATGTATCCAAATTGACAATGTCATATCAACATATTAATATTGTATTAACATTTTAATATTGTATGTTACAGCAGCATTTGGCGGCGGGATGTGGTTGTTTAAACCCCCTCTTTGTTGGTTGGAGAATTATGTTTTTAATGGGGTCCCTGGGCCAGAGCTCAGCGGACAGTGGAATATGGGTCCCTGGGGAGGAGCTCAGCGGACACAAGGAAAATGATCAAGGGGTATACCCAGATTCCCCCTTGAGCTAGGTGTACACGGCGGAGGGGGATATGGGGCTGGGATTTATAACAACCACATCTCTGGGCCGATAATCTTGTTTTTCTTGTTGATGTTTTTTCTTATAAAAAATAAAGGGCTGCTGTGGCCAAAATTTTAATCCATGTCACGCAGTGTGTGGTGTCTTATTTATTAGGTTACCAGGAGCGCAATTCACTAGTCCATCAGTCATGAGGTTCGGACCATTCCAGGACAACAGAGAGCTTTGCAGGATCCATAGCCAGACCCTCTTGTGAGATAATGTAGCCCAAAAAAGGCAATGAGGACTGCTCGAATACACACTTTTCGAGTTTAGCAAACAAGGAGTGCTCCCTTAAACGGGAAAGGACACGAACGACATCCTGGCGATGAGTCTCCAGATCAGGAGAAAAAATCAGGATGTCGTCCAGATACACCACGACGGAGGATAACAGTAAATCCCTGAACACATCGTTTACGAAGTCCTGAAATACTGCGGGTGCATTACATAAACCAAAAGGCATGACGAGGTATTCATAGTGACCGTCTCGGGTGTTAAAAGCGGTCTTCTATTTGTCACCCTCTCGAATTCGTACCAAGTTATACGCACACCGCAGATCCAACTTCGTAAAAACCTGAGCTCCACTCAGTCTGTCAAAGAGCTCCGAAATTAAAGGTAACGGGTATTTGTTCTTTATTGTGATTGCGTTGAGACCCCTGTAATCTATGCAGGGACGCAAATCACCCTCTTTCTTCCGAACAAAGAAAAACCCAGCTCCCGCGGGAGAGACAGACTTACGAATGAACCCCTTCTCTAAACTCTCTCTTATATAGGTCGACATGGCCTCCGACTCAGGTATCGACAGGGGGTAAACCCTGCTCTTAGGTGGAACCGAACCTGGGATAAGGTCTATGGCACAGTCATACGGCCTATGGGGTGGAAGAACCTCAGCACCCTGTTTGGAGAACACGTCAGCGAAATCCAGATAGGGTGTAGGTATGGGAGAGAGATCAGTTGATGCAACCGCAACGACCTTAGGTGGTAAGGGAAGACATCGGGACTGACATTTCGAACCCCAACTAATAATGCTGTCAGACTCCCAGTCAATGTGAGGAGCATGAGTCCGAAGCCATGGAAGACCCAGAAGGACGTCGTCTATACCCTCAGGTAAAACAAGAAAAGAAATCTCCTCTATGTGACCCTGAGACAGGGAAAGGTGCAAGGGAACTGTCCTCAATGTAATGGAGTCAGACAACATAGTTCCATTAACAACACGGACAGGAATAGGCGCCTCTAACATGATAGAGGGAATATTGTGTCTCTTTACAAATCCTGAGGACACAAAAGTCCCGTCAGCTTCGGAATCCACAAAAGCCATAATAGGCCATGTATTCTCAGATAACGAGAGCTGACCTGGGATACAACACTTAGAGGGTGCAGAAGACGTCTCTAGTAACCCCCCTCTAATGGTTACTAGGCCTGGGAGTTTCCCTAACGGCTAGGACACTTGTTGGCATAGTGCCCAGCCAGACGACATACGTAACATATAGGAGGACCAGACTTGCGTAGTCTGGAGGACGTATGACCTAACTCCATAGGAGTGGGAGATGTTTCAGATAGATGCTGAGGAAGATGGTGGGGGACCCTCAACAACTGGAATAGCCCGATGCTTAGAGCGTGAGGAAGAGACCTCGAGTCTACGTTCCTCACGCCCTAAGCATTCACTCGGCGTTCATTGATCCTCGTTGCTACTGTGATCAAGTCCTCCAGAGAAGCAGGGACCTCACGAGTAGCAAGGGCATCCTTGACATAGCCTGCCAACCCTCTCCAGAAGATAGGAATCAACACCTTCTCTGGCCAATCTAGTTCTGCCACCAGAGTTCTAAAAGCAATGGCATAAGAACTAGTGGATAACGAACCCTGAGATAGATCTAACAGTCTCAGGGCCGCATCATGGGTAACCTGCGGACCCATGAATACCGCTTTAAGAGCTTCAAGAAAGTCCTGATGTCTCAGAGTAACCACATCAGAGCGCTAACATAAGGGAGTCGCCTATTCTAAGGCTTTGTCCTGAAGTAAGGAGATGATAAAGCCTACTCTGGACCTCTCCGTAGAGAAGCGAGAAGAGTTGACCTCTAGGTGTATCTGACACCGACTAATGAAACCACGACATGATCTGGCATCGCCAGAATATCTGTTTGCAAGTCGAGGATGATGTCCAGATGTCACCATGGTCTGAGGTTTATCCTCTATACTCTTGAGCCGTGACTCAAGTACTTGTATGTAACGGTGTAACTGCTGATATTCTGCCATAACTGCCAGACCCTTGGCTCAGTCCTAATGTTACGGGGGGCTGTCTGATAATAACTGAAAGGAGTATCAGACAGTCAGGGTCCACCGTGCAAAGACTTTGCTGCAGACTATGGCAGAGGATAAGGGGTATATAAGGGTACCACTGTAAAAAATAATAGCACAAGTGCAGAGTGCAATACCTCTGTTATACTCACAGAGGAATATAATTAGAAAATAAAGCAATTCCTCCCTTACTTGGAGGGTGTGTGGAATGGTCTCTGTTAAAGATCAGAGAGACAAAAGCAGTGAGTGTGAAATGGCACCTACCTAGGTCCGTTCCTCTAGTGGTGCCAGGAGACGGACAGCAGCGTAAGCCGCACAAAGCTCCTACCTGCGTTCGCTCCACTAGTGTGCGAGGACACGAACCACTAGATATGGCACCTGCCTAGGTCCGCTCTTCTAGTGGTGCAAAAGAGACGAACAGCAGCGTAAGCCGCACAAAGCTCCTACCTGCGTTCGCTCCACTAGTGTGCGAGGACACGAACCACTAGATATGGCACCTGCCTAGGTCCGCTCTTCTAGTGGTGCAAAAGAGACGGACAGCAGCGTAAGCCGCACAAAGCTCCTACCTCTGTTCGCTCCACTAGTGTGCGAGGATACGAACAACTGCCAGACGCAGTATAAGGAACGTTACCCTAGCGGCAACGTCCACCTACGAGTAGAATCACAAGGCCCAGCCGAACCATGTGCTTCGGGCACCTGCCTATGTCCGCTCCACTAAGATGTAAGGATATGGACCGCAACCGAAGCTGTAAGGTACAAGAACGCTACCCTGCCGGTAGCGCTCACCTAACATAGACAGAGAGATGCCTGGAGGAACGTGCACAGAGCGTCTACTCTCATGCATGAACCAAGAGGACTGAGCGCCGGGCGGCATGCGTCAGGGTCTTATATAGACTCTGTGCCTTATCCAAGATGGAGGACACCAGAGCCAATCCGCTGCCAGAATGACAGCAATGACGTCATGCTGGCCTATCACCGAGCAAAGCGTCACAAGTACATGACCAGCGACCAATCGGTATAGAAGGTGTCAGAGACATGTGACCACGTGTCAAAAGCACATGACCAGCGGCCAATCAGCTTAGAAGGTGTCAGAGACATGTGACCTCGTGTCAGCGATGATGTCACCCGCACATGTGCAATGGCTCCAAGATAGAACTTAGTCTCCAGCGCTTGCACATGTGCAGTAGTAAGAAATCTGGACATAGACTCCAGTGCTCGCACATGTGCAGTAGCAAGAAAGCTGAACATAGTCTCCAGTGCCACAGCAACTGTAACAATAATCCCCCTCTCACACAGACTGCTCCTTATAATTCCCCTCTCACACACACTGCCCCCTATAATCCCCCTCTCACACAGACTGCCCCCTATAATCCCCCCCTCTCACACAGACTGCTCCCTATAATCCCCCCTCTCACACAGACTGCTCCCTATAATCCCCCCTCTCACACAGACTGATTCCCCTCCATCTCTCACAGACTGCTCCACGTGGCCCTCAATCTCTCACAGACTGCTCCACGTGGCCCTCCATCTCTTACAGACTGCTCCACGTGGTCCTCCATCTCTCACAGACTGCTCCACATGGCCCTCCATCTCTCACAGACTGCTCCACGTGGCCCTCCATCTGTCACAGACTGCTCCACGTGGCCCTCCATCTGCCACAGACTGCTCCACGTGACCCTCCATCTCTCACAGATTACTCCACGTGGCCCTCCATCTGTCAGACTGCTCCACGTGGCCCTCCATCTGTCACAGACTGCTCCACGTGGCCCTCAATCTCTCACAGACTGCTCCACGTGGCCCTCCATCTCTCACAGACTGCTCCACGTGGCCCTCCGCCCTCCGTCTCTCACAGACTGCTCCACGTGGCCCTCCATCTGTCACAGACTGCTCCACGTGGCCCCTCCATCTGTCACAGACTGCTCCACATGGCCCCTCCATCTCTCACAGACTGCTCCACGTGGCCCTCCATCTCTCACAGACTGCTCCACGTGGCCCTCCATCTGTCACAGACTGCTCCACGTGGCCCTCCATCTCTCACAGACTGCTCCACGTGGCCCTCCATCTCTCACAGACTGCTCCTGTGGCGCCCTGGACAAGCCAGGGGCCACAGGTAACAACACACACACCCAGCAGTTCATTGTAGTCCTCCCCAGTGAGACCTGATTTCTTCCTCGGGTTCAGACAGACACACCAGGTGGGCGGAGTCAGGCAGATGGGTACGCCCACAGAGGAGTTTAGCTGGCCTGAGGCAGGAAACAAGCCCAGACAAGTCCAGGCAGAGGAAGAGAGAGGAGGTGTGCAGAGTGGCAGAAGCAGACAGGGGCCTAGGTTGGAGCCTAAGTCCCTCGTGTAGCAGTCAGGCAGGCGGTAGTGGCCGTCTGCGAGGGCCGGGAAGACAGTCTTGTGGAACCGTAGGTAGCCGGGGCTGGGCGTTGGCCCACCGGTACCGAACCGGGGAGCTAGCTGGAAACCGGAGTGCAGGAGGAGCATACGGAAGGTGCGCGGAAAGGACTTACATTACCAACCTGGGGTCAGGGGAAAACAACAGCAGCCGTCTGTGGGACCCGTCCATCCAGCCGTTTGTTTGACAGGAGACTCTGTGTGAATTAGGCTGCTTTCACACCTCCGGTTTCTGCAATGCGGCACAATCCGGCACTTTGCAGGAAAATCGCAACCGGTTTTTTTTGCTGCCGGTTGCGTTTTTTCTGCATAGACTTTAATTAGTGCCGCTTTGTGCCGCAAGGCCTTGCGTTCCATCCGGTTTTTGCCGCATGCGGCAGACTTAGCCGATGCGGCGGCCGGATGGAACGTTGCCTGGCACGTTTTTTCGTGCGGCAAAAAAAACCGCATTGCGCCGCATTCGGCTGATGCGGCGCATTTTACAATGCATGCCTATGGCGGCCGGATGCTGCGCGATGCGGCAATAACCGCATCCGGCCGCCGCATGCAGTTTTTGCCACTGCGCATGCTCAGTAGCATGCCGCAAGCGGCAAAAACCGGACTGGCCGCAAAGGAAAAACTTATGCAAAGGATGCGGTGTTTTTACCGCATCCGTTGCATAGCTTGCACAGCCGGATTGAGCCGCAGAGCTCAAGCCGGATGTGTGAAAGCAGCCTTACTGGCTGAGTGAGTACCACCGTGCCGTGCGGCACAGCGCTGCCCCCGCGACCCAGCACCTCACCAGGCCCCGTAACCCGCCTGCCATCCATCCCTACTCCATCACCGGGCCCCGGGACAACCAACCCCCCTACCCACGGAGGAGAGAACTAACATCCAGGCTGCTCCCTATCATTGCTCCCGAGATCCCCGTCCAGAGCAGCGGTGTCACCAATCTCACCACAACCGTGGGTGGCGTCACGGACAATATCAAATCCCCACAATCAAAACCCCCTTTTCACTCACAGGCGAGGAACGCCGCTCGAGTCCCTGGGATCCGGGCCACCGCTCGAGCCACCACCGAGCCGCAGCAGCAGCGGCTGGACCCGAGCAGTGGGAGAGCGCAGCGTTTCCTCCTCCGCCCGCGACAACTTGGCATCACGAACAGTATCTTACCGCTCTGCCGTCTGGTAGAGGTGCGCCTTGTGACCGCCGGAGGTGTCCGGCCTAAAAATTTGCGAAGCCGCCATCTTGGGCGCGAAAAGTTCCCGCTCGAGCGTCTCCTCGACCAGTGGAGGCGCGAAAGCCAAAACCCCGCCCCTGTAGAGGAGGTGCCAGAGAGACACTAAGGGGGGGGGGCAGATGGCAACTCTGGACGGACTCTGCAACTATTTGGTTCCTGGAACACCGCTGCGCGAGATGTCCCGTCCGTCCGGCATCGCTGATGACAACGGCCCCGGCAGTCCACCCGGCCGCGACGGAGATGACGACGGCTCCGGCAGTCCGCCCGGCCGCAACGGTAGCGAAGCACCCATCCCGTTAAGGAATCTGGGCCCATTCCTGGACTGGGATCAAGTGGTGCTGCCCACTTCTTAGGGGCAGCATCAGGGCCAGGTTATTTGGGTGGGTGACTGAAGGACCCGTTCCATTGCCGTTATTAAAAGTGTTTTATTGCTGTTGCAACGGTTGAAGTGTTATGCCTCCCGTAAGGGAAGTTTTATGAAAAATGCATGTGTGAAAATGTTTAAAAAATGTTTTATTCTTTTTCAGTTCGTGAAAAATAAAACCGGTGATCGACGGGCAGCCCGCGGACGGTCTGCATTTTACTAAGGGGGAATGTGGCGCCCTGGACAAGCCAGGGGCCACAGGTAACAACACACACAAACCCCCACCCCCAGCAGTTCACAGCAGTCCTCCCCAGTGAGACCTGATTTCTTCCTCGGGTTCAGACAGACACACCAGGTGGGCGGAGTCAGGCAGATGGGCACGCCCACCGAGGAGTTTAGCTGGCCTGAGGCAGGAAACAAGCCCAGACAAGTCCAGGCAGAGGAAGAGAGAGGAGGTGTGCAGAGTGGCAGAAGCAGACAGGGGCCTAGGTTGGAGCCTAGGTCCCTCGTGTAGCATTCAGGCAGATGGTAGTGGCCGTCTGCGAGGGCCGGGAAGACAGTCTGGTGGAACCATAGGTAGCCGGGGCTGGGCGTTGGCCCACCGGTACCGAACCGGGGTGCCAGCTGGAAACCGGAGCGCAGGAGGAGTGTACGGAAGGTGCCGGAAAGGACTTACATTACCAACCTGGGGTCAGGGGAAAAACAACAGCAGCCGTCTGTGGGACCCATCCATCCAGCCGTTTGTTTCATCAGAGACTCTGTGTACATCATTGGGCTGAGGGAGTACCACCGTGCCGTGCGGCACAGCGCTGCCCCCGCGACCCTGCACCTCGCCAGGCCCCTTAACCCGCCTGCCATCCATCCCTACTCCATCACCGGGCCCCGGGACAACCAACCCCCTACCCACGGAGGGGAGAACTAACATCAAAGTTGCTCGCTGTCACCGCTCCCGGGATCCCCGTCCAGAGCAGCGGTGGTGTCACCAATCTCACCACAACCGTGGGTGGCGTCACGGACAATATCACATCCCCACAATCAAAACCCCCCCTTTTCACTCACGGGCGAGGAACGCCGCTTGAGTCCCCGGGATCCGGCCCACCGCTCGAGCCACCGCCGAGCAGCAGCAGCCGCCGGACCCGAGCAGTGGGAGAGCGCAGCGTCCCCTCCTCCGTCCGCGACACTCCACGTGGCCCTCCATCTCTCACAGAATGCTCCACGTGGCCCTCTATCTGTCACAGACTGCTCCACGTGGCCCCTGCCTCCATCTCTCACAGAATGCTCTCTGTTATATAGATTGTTCTGGAGTCCTCCACATGGTCCCCCAGGAATGATTGTTAGGCTGTGTGTTGCCCCCCATCACAGCTCAGCAATGGGCTAAGTGCTAATAATTCCAGCCAAAAGCTGAGATTTATATATTTTTTCCCTAATGGACACTTACACATTCATGTTAAAAGGAAGAAGTGACAAACACACTAATAACGTCCTGACGCGCAGCACACGTGATACAAGAAGCACAGAATATCAGGCGCTCTGTGGACCTCCAATATTACATGTTACGCTGCCCCCGTCCCTAAAGTGTATCATCAGACATGAGGCAGGAGATGTGTAGTCATCCTCAGTAACTGCGATAGGAGTTTGCCTTCCCTCGTCTAGATCCTGCGTGGTCATAGCCAGACATTGCTGCCATCTACAAGAGATCATCATCTTAGAAAAGAGAAGCTACAAGTATGAAAGAAAATGATCCGAAGAGTCTGAAAATAAAAATCGCCAACAATTGTCACACACTTTGGATTGTTTTAACGAATGATTTTATCTTCACTCTTTCTTTTCCTGCCTCTCAATGAGGAGTAACCATGTAGCTTCATGTAGAATCTGATTATTTTATGTCTGTTTTCTATTTCTTTTGATATTTTAATAAAAAAAGCATTATGATGCCATATCCAGGCAACATACAGGGCGCTGCTATGAATCCCGACTAATCATCATCAGTACCTGCGATAAAAGATTCAGTCTCACTCTGTGGGACAATCAATGAGATCACATAACCCGAGTGGGCAGAAGAATCCATGCAATGTTAGATAGAAAGAAATATTTTATATATATATATATATATATATATACTGTATACCGCAGAACTAATTACCAGATTAATTAAAAATATGTTACTATAGCGTGATTTAGTTATTTCCAATAATGCTGCATTTTCTCTTTCTCGGACAAGGTGCTGAACACTTATCTCACTATGATATGGGCCCCGTGAATTCTAGTGACACCTCAATGGATCCTCCTTTTCTTCTCCTGCTTCATGGAATTTTCTATAGTAATCAGGGATTTATTCCCACTCCTCCAGAGCTAGGTAGGATGAAGACCATGGCCCCGATTTATAAAGACGGCGTCTAGTACACCAAACTCAATGTCAGGAGCACTGGAGTAAGAAGCGCCAAATTCACTAAGAGGCAGCTCCTTGATTAATGAATATGGCGCATCATGCAGCTGCCGGGTGTCATGTTTATTTCATAGTTCACACCACTGTAAGACATAAATTATAAACATGTGGTCAGACTCCCGGCCAAGCGCTATGATGCTGATATTACACCCACTTTTCTAATAATTGGCAAAGCGGGCCAGGACGGTTGTACATTTGGTGAAAGACAAACAGTGAAAAGGAAAAACAATTTATGTTGTGCACCTTCGAGCTGTAACACTTTAAATAGATATATACCTGAATTCTGGTCAAAACTGCTGAATCCGAGGCTCATACAGCAAGAAAAGAAACAAAATCAAGAAGAACACCAATAACATCAAGAAGAAGAAGAACAAGGAGAAGATCAAAAAGAAGAAAAACATCAAGAACAAAAAATCAAGAAGATCAAAAGGAAGAAAATGAAGAAGAAAAAGATCAAGAACAAAAAGAGCAAAAAGAAAAAGATAAAGAGCAAGAAGAAAAAGATGAAGAACAAAAAGAACAAAAAGAAAAAGATCAAGAACAAAAAGAGCAAGAAGAAAAAGATCAAGAACAAAAAGAGCAAGAAGAAAAAGATCAAGAACAAAAAGAGCAAAAAGAAAAAGATCAAGGACAAAAAGAGCAAGAAGAAAAAGATCAAGAACAAAAAGAGCAAGAAGAAAAAGATCAAGAAGAAAAAGAACAAGAACAAGAAGAAGATCAAAAAGAAAAAGATCAAGAAGAAAAACATCAAGAAGAAAAAGATCAAGAAAAAGAACAAAAAGAATATCAAAAAGAAGAAAAACAAGAAGTTCAATAAAATAAATGAACAAGAAAAACAACAAATAAACCCCCCCAGAAGAACGAGAGCAAGAAAATCAAAAAAAGAACAAGCAGAGGAACAAGATGAAGAGCAATAAGAACAAGAACAACAAGAAACGTAGAACAGGAGCAAGAAAAAGAGGAACATCAAGGACAAGAAGAGCAACCCGAAAAAAAACAGAAGAAGAATAAGAGCTAGAAGAACAACAATAACAAGAAGTACAAAAGGAACAAGAAGAAAAACAACAACAAGAGAATGAAGAACAAGAAGGAAAAGAACAAAAATTACAAGGACAAGAGGAAGAAGAAGAAGAAGAAACGAAAACAGAGTCTTTCTAAATGCTCTTGAAACAGAAGAAATATTCGTCTAAACAACAATTTATTGATAATTTATTATTCAATGTGTGAAATCATTAATAAAACTTTTACATTTTTGTTGTTGTTTTTCATACTTTCTACGATCACTTTTATTTTTCTGGTTCCTGGGTTGATAAAATATTGACCATTCCAGATGCTTGATGGCCCGGCACTAGTTTCAGTGACAGATGATATACACTTAGGACCAGGGATGTCAGCCTCCGGGATACATGACGGATGATCAGATCTCCGGTGAGGAGATGTTGCCGCTCTCCTCTTCTATGGTGGATGTTGCTTTGCAGAGGAAGATCTTCATCCAGGCTTTCTACAGTTTAGTGTTTGAAAAAATCAGAAGAGTTGATTGAACGGGAGCATATAAAAATATCACCATCAGAAACATCCAAAACCCAGTGGTGTATGAAGCAAATAGGTTAAAGTAAAAAAGGAACAAGGTGACATAAAAGATCCCATAAAAGATCAGAAGTCGTATCATGTTGAGGATGGTATTTTCGTAAGCTTTCACGCTGACAGAAGATTTTGTTTGTTTTTTCTCCATCTTTTTGCTGTGTTTATTCAAGGACCATACTGTGGCCGTTGTGGTGACTACACTGATGAGAAAAGGAAAGCAGCTGCTCACAAACGAGATGTACAAGTTATTGGGGAAAACCCCATTGGATGATGCCTTCATCTTGGCCAACTGGACCAGCAAGATGTTCTTGGGAGATTCACTATGTTCAAGAATCTCTAGTATGTGCAGTGAGGCAGTGACCACAGATAGAAGCTCGGCCATCAGGATCATCCATGGAATAGCAATGTTGACCTTCATCTTTATCCAGGATAGGAAGCCAGACCGAAATGTTTGGATCTTCATGAAGTAGAAGAAGCATAAGCAGGCAGTAAGCCAGGATGAGGATGTGATCATGAATGAGGCAAAGACGTAGACGGATGGAGTAATAAGGGTTTTCAGAAAAACTAAGGGATTGCAATAGAGCAGTAACACATTCACATATGACACACAGGCATAGAGGACATTGGAGACGCTCAAAGCCAAGATGATGACATTACTGACACTCCGGTCCAGTCCATGAACATAATAATAGGAAAGGAGCGAGATGATGAAGGCGTTAGTAGATACTCCATAAATGGTCTCCAGACTAAGGATAGCAATGTACATAGAGATTATGGGGTCGTGGTAGACCATGACTATCCCAATATAGAAGGTCGCCTATAACGAAAACCATGAAGACATCTGCAGTTCTCAAGGAGCAGATATTAGTCAATGAAAACGTCTAGAGGAGGACAATGTCTCTTCATGTAATGTGTCACTCTCAGGAGCTAAATCTTGTCCTGGCTTTTTATCTGCTCATCATTGCTCTTGAGATTGGTCAAGCCTTGTCCTAGTTTACAAGGATTGGTCACCTGGATTCATGCCCAATTGTCAACAATCCAAAACTGAAGGCAAAATGTCCTCCATAAATGACTTCTGGGACCTGAATATATGAGCAAGTCTGAGTTCAGAATTCATGGCACCATGCAAAACCCGAGCGCAGGTTGCATAGAGCTAGAGTAGTGCCGTTGTGTCAACAGCTTCTGTCTACACCGCATATTTGCATTTATTAACTCAACTAATAGATCATTCAAATCAGGGCTATACCCAAGGCTATATCCAATAAGCCTGATCAACAACCAAGTCTAGGACCAACAGTAACATAAACCTGCACCAGAAGGTACAAGCAGGGCAGCGGCCGCTCCTGGAAGACACAATCCAAAGATCTGGGCAGGAGTGAAGGGGGCAATGGATTCATTCATTTGTTTCTGTGGTCAGGATGCTTAAAACAGATTAGTCCTTCTGGCAGAATTTGCACCTGATTTCCCTGAAGCTCGTCACCTTCCATGTAACTGATATACGATGATTATCTGCTACTTATCCTAGGGGATAAACATATGAGCCCCCGTGACACAGAGACAGGGGTTTAGACTGCACAACTCTGAACCCTTGTCCCTGGGTGTAGTCTGGTGCCGAAAACCAGACGTGAAGATGCGGCCAGCGCTGTCTTCTTATCAGAACGAACTTCATGCCTTCATGTGGGGTAGGACTCAGACGTGAAGGTGCGGCCAACGCTGTCTCCTTATTAGAACTGACTTCACACTTTCAGGTGGGGTATGCCTCAGATGTGAAGATGTGGCCAGTGCTGTCTCCTTATCAGAACGGACTTCATGCCTTCAAGTGGGGTAGGACTCAGACATGAAGATGCGGCCAGCGCTGTCTCCTTATCAGACCTGACTTCACACTTTCAGGTGGGGTAGGACTCAGACGTGAAGGTGCGGCCAGCGCTGTCTCCTTATTAGAACTGACTTCACGCTTTCAGGTGGGGTAGGACTCAGACATGAAGATGCGGCCAGTGCTGTCTCCTTATCAGAACTGATTTCATGCTTTCGGGTGGGGTAGGCCTCAGATGTGAAGATGTGGCCAGCGCTGTCTCCTTATCAGAACTGATTTCATGCTTTCGGGTGGGGTAGGCCTCAGATGTGAAGATGTGGCCAGCGCTGTCTCCTTATCAGAACTGATTTCATGCTTTCGGGTGGGGTAGGCCTCAGATGTGAAGATGTGGCCAGCACTGTCTCCTTATCAGACCTGACTTCATGCCTTCAGGTGGGGTAGGCCTCATGTGAAGATGCGGCCAGTGCTGTCTCCTTATCAGATCTGACTTAATGCCTTCAGGTGGGGTAGGCCTCAGATGTGAAGATGGGGCCAGTGCTGTTTCCTTATCAGATCTGACTTCATGCCTTCAGGTGGGGTAGGACTCAGACATGAAGATGCGGCCAGCGTGGTCTCCTTATTAGACCTGACTTCATACCTTCATGTGCGGTAGGACTCAGACGTGAAGATGTGGCCAGTGCTGTCTCCTTATCAGACCTGACTTCATGTCTTCAGGTGGGATAGGCCTCAGACATGAAGATGCAGGATATGCTGAGAGCGTCGGCTGTTTCCCGTAGGTTTTCAGGACCTGAGCCTCTAGTGATCCAAACTTCTAAACATCTGACAACAACATATAACAACATTATGTTAAGTAAACTTCAAGACTCAAGACTTAATACAAGCCAAATGGGTACCATAGTGGGTAAGACATGGGATGATCTATGGGAAACCCATCCCCCGGCAATGTTGATCCCTCATGACCCCCCACATTAGGACACAATTTACTTCTTGACTCCAAATCCACTAAGCAGAATAAGTCAGTGGAGGACTGTCACATCCTCAGTAACCGGCTGTGATAAGGGCTATTACTACACTGCGACATGTCCACCCTTAGCAGCTCACTGGTATCCAGTCCATATGTCTACAGAATCAATAAAGACCTCAAATATTGGCCAATTTAGGGACATTAAGACCCTAGAATATGGAGGATGTGACCTGAGGTGAGGCCGGGATAGAGACAAGTGTCTCATGCTTGGTACCCAAGACTCATAGTATCATCATAGTATCATAGTATCATAGTTTTTAAGGTTAAAGGGAGACTCTAAGTCCATCTAGTTCACCCCGTAGCCTAACATGTTGATCCAGAGGAAGGCAAAAAAAACCCCAATGTGGCAAACAAGTTCCAATGGGGAAAACATTTCCTTCCTTCGTCCACATCCGGCAATCAGACTAGTTCCCTGGATCAATACCCTGTCATAAAATCTAATATACATAACTGGTAATATTAAATTTTTCAAGAAAGGCGTCCAGGCTCTGCACTCTGCAGACTCAGTACATGGACAGACGGCCGATATAGAAGGTATTTCCATACAGAGCATTATTTCCATGGAATTGATACAAGAAGGAATGATTTCCTTCTGGACTCTCCAGACGTTCATCCTCCAGTGATCGGAGGACGTCTTCACCGCAGAAGAGAAAAGGCTGTAATGGCGGGAAAATCCTAAAATATTACAATGTGTGAGAAGGATCTTGGAGCCAATGACCGCACATGGCTGAGTGATTACAGAGCGTTTTATTAATTAGCCTGATTGTATCAGCAGTTACATAAAATCATCCCGGCCCGGACCTTCATTCATAGACACACAACATTACCAGAAGCCTTCAAAACCGAAGGAAACAGTAGACACGAGCTCCACCTGCGATACGTCTCCTCCAATATCCACTCCATAAAGAAGACGTGATCAATTACGAGAGGTCAACCAGAAGTCCTAAAAGTGTGAGAGTGATGGCAGCAGTGAGAGCGACGGAGACGCAGGGCGGCCGGGAGGGCAACAGAGACGCTGGGCTGCCGTGAGGGCGATGGAGACGCAGGCAACCGTGATGGCGACGGAGATGCAGGGCGGCCATGAGGGCAACGGAGACACTGGGCGGCCATGAGGGTGACGGAGATGCTGAGCAGCCATGAGGGTGAAGGAGACGCAGGGCGGCTGTGATGGCGACGGAGACGCAGGGCGGCTGTGAGTGGAGACGCCGGAAGGCTGCGAGAGGAGACGCTGGGAGACTGTGAGCTGGGAGGCTGTGAGGGGAGACACTGGGCGGCTGTGAGGGGGGATGCCGGGAGACTGTGAGCCGGGAGGCTGTGAGGGGAGACGCCGGGAGGCTGTGAGGGGGGATGCCGGGATTCTGTGAGCCGGGAGGCTGTGAGGGGAGACATCGGGAGGCTGTGAGGGGAGACGCCGGGAGGCTGTGAGGGGAGACACTGGGCGGCTGTGAGGGGGGATGGCGGGAGACTGTGAGCCGGGAGGCTGTGAGAGGAGACATCGGGAGGCTGTGAGGGGAGACGTCGGGAGGCTGTGAGGGGAGACACCGGGAGGCTGTAAGGGGAGACGCCGGGAGGCTGTGAGGGGAGACATCGGGAGGCTGTGAGGGGAGACACTGGGCGGCTGTGAGGGGAGACGCCGGGAGGCTGTGAGGGGAGACGCCGGGAGGTTGTGAGGGGAGACACTGGGCGGCTGTTAGGGGGGATGGCGGGAGACTGTGAGCCGGCAGGCTGTGAGGGGAGACGCCGGGAGGCTGTGAGGGGAGACATCGGGAGGCTGTGAGGGGAGACATCGGGAGGCTGTGAGGGGAGACACTGGGCAGCTGTGAGGGGAGACATCGGGAGGCTGTGAGGGGAGACATCGGGAAGCTGTGAGGGGAGACACTGGGCGGCTGTGAGGGGAGACACTGGGCGGCTGTGAGGGGGGATGCCGGGAGACTGTGAGCTGGGAGGCTGTGAGGGGAGACACTGGGCAGCTGTGAGGGGAGACATCGGGAGGCTGTGAGGGGAGACACTGGGCGGCTGTGAGGGGGGACGCCGGGAGGCTGTGAGGGGAGACACTGGGCGGCTGTGAGGGGAGACACTGGGAGGCTGTGAGGGGAGACACTGGGCAGCTGTGAGGGGAGACATCGGGAGGCTGTGAGGGGAGACGCCGGGAGGCTGTGAGGGGAGACACTGGGCGGCTGTGAGGGGGGACGCCGGGAGGCTGTGAGGGGAGACATAGGGCGGCTTGTCTTCTCTGAAGTTACAATGTATCAGTCCAATGTCTCGTCTCGTGATTTCTCTCTTGGGCTGAGTCTTCCTTTGATGGATGAGCAGATGTGATGTCACAACGTCTGCGGGGGGCGCCACTTCCCCGTGGACTTTTTGTTTTTATATTTCCCAGTTACAATGTTGGGATCCGTAGTAATTATGACGAGTCCCGGCATTCGCTTTCTCTGTGATTCCTGAACGTTTCAGCTCCTCCCGAGCAGGGAAGATTCTCACACATTGCACCAGAAATCCGGAAATCCGGTTATTTACATACCCATATAAACAAATCTAGATTTAACAATACAAAGAATAACAATCACCCACATAATATACAAGAAAAAAATATACATGTCTCATCATTAATAATTTAATCACATTTTCTTCTAGCCGAGATCCGCGTCTTCCCATAATCCATATTTATATTGTTCTATTCTAGAAGATTCATATCAAATCCTTACAAAAACCTAGCGCAGGGCAATCCAATATAAATGATAAATTCACCACAAAATGACCAAAAATTGTTCTGGTCGATACATTTTATATATTTATTTCCTATTTGCTACATCTTAATATTTAGAACCTTATTTCATCTTATTAATTTAATGATAAATACATGAACGCACTTTACTATTCACAAGCGAAACTTTAGTATTTATTGTGTGGATGATTTGTGATTCTTTGTATCGTTACATCTCGATCTGTGTGAGTATCTCCGATGACCCCAGTGATCCCCTGGATTTCCGGATTTCTGGTGTAATGTAGGAGGATCTTCACTGCTCGGTTGGAGCTGAAACGTTCAGGAACGGGTTTACCAGCAATGTGAGTGCCGGGACTCTACGACATTACTGGATCCTTCTCCACGTGCCGATCGTTCCTTATACAGTGATGGGGGAGTCTTGGACAAAATCCTTGATCAATAGATTCCAGGATTCCTCATTCCTCACAGCCGGGGAGAGATTCAAGGAAGGTGATCACGAGAGAAGGCGACAGAACCGGCCAAAAGATCTGCTCAGGGTCAGTCAAGTAACGGCTGAAAACCAAAGAGAAGCAGATTATAGCACCTGTCATGGTCTGTGTGATGGCTGAGGACGCCTCGGAGCCAGCAAGCGGACGATACGTCACATATGATGTCATCACACCTGAACGAGGCAGCAGTGATGTCACAAGTCATGGCACTGATTGGATGCAGCAATCACGTGACATCTCTGCACTACGGAGCAGCAGAGACTGGAGCCTCGAGCATATATATCACAGGCTTCCTCTGGACTTGGGGAACATGGGTCTGATAGTATAAGAAATCACACTGACGTTACCTGGTCCAGCTCTCCACCTCCTCCTCCTCTTCTAAAACTCTAGAAAGAATAAAGAACGTCACAATCAGGTCTGAGATCCGCCCATCAGAGGCCGCACTGTCCTTCACCATCCTCCGTTGTCAGCCATTGTGTATTATGTTTTGCACATTTTCATACATTTTTTTTGCCAGAAGATGCAGATTTTGTGCAGAAAATTGGTGTATAAATTTCAGCACCAAATCTGCATCTCTTGGCAAAAACAAAACACGGCCAGGAGCTGCAGAACTGACTGAACTCAGTTCACCTGAGGTGAGGTCACTGAGTTCAATGAGGTGAGTTTACCTGTGTCATAGATGGGGCACCATGGCAACCTCCAGCTGTGACCGCAGATAAACTGAGTATGTCATATGATGTCATCACACCTGAATGACGCAGCAGTGATGTCACAAGTCACAAGTCATGGCGCTGATTGGCTACAGCAGTCACATGACATCTCTGCACTATGGAGAAGCAGAGACTGGAGCCTGAAGCACATATAAATACAAGGCTTCTTTTGGATTTGGGGAACATGGGTCTGATATTATAAGAAATCACACTGACTCCAACTCCGACGTTACCTGGTTCAGCTCTCCACCTCTTCCTCGTCTGAAAATCTAGAAAGACGAAAGAGAATGTCATGATCAGGTCTGAGATTCGCACATCCGCACATAGTTTTTCACCAGGACATGCAGGTTTGATTGAACTCAGTTCACCAGAGGTGAGGTCACGGAATTCAATGAGTTTACCTGAGGTGAGTTTACCTGCAGTCACAGATGAGGCACTGTGGGAACCTCCAGCTGTGACCACCGATATACTGAGCACCGTCACCTCACAGCTGTGGCTCAGTTAGTCTCAGCCTGAAACCACAGCATGCTGTCATGTTCTGTGCCCGCACACTGCAACTTCAGGATGTAGCAGAGCCAGAATTTCAGAACTTCAGAGCCAGAATTGTTGTGAGACCTCGTGTGGATTACATCGGAACTGAGTGGGAGGACGGTGGGTGGATAAATTGGAGAAAGAGGGTGGAGTTTTTTTGGGGATTTTATTTCTAATAAAAGTATTTTTCAGCATTTGTGTTTATTTCTTTTCACTCACAGTATTAATAATGGGGGATCTCATAGATGCCTCCCATTACCAATCTAGAGCTTAGTGGCAGCTTTGAGCAGTTATTAACCTATTACCACAATTGCCACCACAATAAAATAAAGTCCTAGGATCGTCACATATAATGGATACAACAATTCTGGGTGGCTGTAGGCTGCTATTTTTAGGCTGGGGGGCCCCAATAACCATCGGCCAACCCAGCCTGAGAATACAAGAACCCAGATGTCTACTTTATCATGGCCGGGTATCAAAATTGGACGGGACCGCACACCGTTTTTTTTTTTTAATTATTTAAATAAATTTAAACAAAAAAAAGCCATATGTGGTTCTTCTTATTTTGATACACAGGAAGTAGTATTGCAGCCACGTGGGGACTGGTAAGTATGTCCTGTTTTAACCAATTTTTTTTTTTACAGCAATTTCCCTGGCGAATCACAGCTATACCAATACTTGACATGGCTGTGATGGGACCTGAGGAGGGTTTTTGCAATGGTGTAAATGCAAACAGTTACTGCACAAAACTAAACTTTGCCGATTTTTGAGAAAAGTGTCTGTGAATCTGATTCCGTCCGAGCCAAGGCTTGTGCCGAATTTGAGAGTGGCGAACAAGTGCGCTCATCTCTAGTGATGAAACTTCCAGATGCCTCCTGTATGGAGACACTAGTCTCCTGCATTGCTCAGGTGGATTTTGTCCCCTTCTTCCGCACACACTCCTCACATCCTGTATGGAGACACTAGTCCCTGCATTGCTCAGGTGGATTTTGTCCCCTTCTTCCGCACACACTCCTCACATCCTGTATGGAGACACTGGTCACCTGCATTGCTCAGGTGGATTTTGGCCATTCTTCCGCACACACTCCTCACATCCTGTATGGAGACACTAGTCGCCTGCATTGCTCAGGTGGATTTTGGCCCATTCTTCCGCACACACTCCTCACATCCTGTATGGAGACACTAGTCACCTGCATTGCTCAGGTGGATTTTGGTCCATTCTTCCGCACACATTCCTCACATCCTGTATGGAGACACTAGTCACCTGCATTGCTCAGGTGGATTTTGTCCCCTTCTTCCGCACACACTCCTCACATCCTGTATGGAGACACTAGTCTCCTGCATTGCTCAGGTGGATTTTGTCCCCTTCTTCCGCACACACTCCTCACATCCTGTATGGAGACACTAGTCGCCTGCATTGCTCAGGTGGATTTTGTCCCCTTCTTCCGCACACACACACTCCTCACATCCTGTATGGAGACACTAGTCACCTGCATTGCTCAGGTGGATTTTGTCCCCTTCTTCCGCACACAGACACTCCTCACATCCTGTATGGAGACACTAGTCGCCTGCATTGCTCAGGTGGATTTTGGGCCATTCTTCCACACACACTCCTCACATCCTGTATGGAGACACTAGTCACCTGCATTGCTCAGGTAGATTTTGGCCCATTCTTCCGCACACACTCCTCACATCCTGTATGGAGACACTAGTCACCTGCATTGCTCAGGTGGATTTTGGTCCATTCTTCCGTACACACTCCTCACATCCTGTATGGAGACACTAGTCGTCTGCATTGCTCAGGTGGATTTTGGTCCATTCTTCCGTACACACTCCTCACATCCTGTATGGAGACACTAGTCGTCTGCATTGCTCAGGTGGATTTTGGCCCATTCTTCCGCACACACTCCTCACATCCTGTATGGAGACACTAGTCACCTGCATTGCTCAGGTGGATTTTGGCCCATTCTTCCGCACACACTCCTCACATCCTGTATGGAGACACTAGTCGCCTGCATTGCTCAGGTGGATTTTGGCCCATTCTTCTGCACACACTCCTCACATCCTGTATGGAGACACTAGTCACCTGCATTGCTCAGGTGGATTTTGGTCCATTCTTCCGCACACACTCCTCACATCCTGTATGGAGACACTAGTCGCTGCATTGCTCAGGTGGATTTTGGCCCATTCTTCCGCACACACACTCCTCACATCCTGTATGGAGACACTGGTCACCTGCATTGCTCAGGTGGATTTTGGCCCATTCTCCCGCACACACTCCTCACATCCTGTATGGAGACACTAGTCACCTGCATTGCTCAGGTGGATTTTGGCCCATTCTTCCACACACACTCCTCACATCCTGTATGGAGACACTAGTCACCTGCATTGCTCAGGTGGATTTTGTCCCATTCTTCCGCACACACTCCTCACATCCTGTATGGAGACACTAGTCGCCTGCATTGCTCAGGTGGATTTTGGTCCATTCTTCCGCACACACTCCTCACATCCTGTATGGAGACACTAGTCGCCTGCATTGCTCAGGTGGATTTTGACCCATTCTTCCGCACACACTCTTCACATCCTGTATGGAGACACTAGTCACCTGCATTGCTCAGGTGGATTTTGGCCCATTCTTCCGCACACACTCCTCACATCCTGTATGGAGACACTAGTCGCCTGCATTGCTCAGGTGGATTTTGGCCCATTCTTCCGCACACACTCCTCACATTCTGTATGGAGACACTAGTCGTCTGCATTGCTCAGGTGGATTTTGTCCATTCTTCCGCACACACTCCTCACATCCTGTATGGGGACACTAGTCACCTGCATTGCTCAGGTGGATTTTGGCCCATTCTTCCGCACACACTCCTCACATCCTGTATGGAGTCACTAGTCGCCTGCATTGCTCAGGTGGATTTTGGCCCATTCTTCCGCACACACTCCTCACATTCTGTATGGAGACACTAGTCGTCTGCATTGCTCAGGTGGATTTTGTCCATTCTTCCGCACACACTCCTCACATCCTGTATGGGGACACTAGTCACCTGCATTGCTCAGGTGGATTTTGGCCCATTCTTCTGCACACACTCCTCACATCCTGTATGGAGACACTAGTCGCCTGCATTGCTCAGGTGGATTTTGGCCCATTCTTCCGCACACACTCCTCACATCCTGTATGGAGACACTAGTCACCTGCATTGCTCAGGTGGATTTTGGCCCATTCTTCCGCACACACTCCTCACATCCTGTATGGAGACACTGGTCGCCTGCATTGCTCAGGTGGATTTTGTCCATTCTTCCACACACTCTCCTCACATCCTGTATGGAGACACTAGTCCCCTGCATTGCTCAGGTGGATTTTGTCCATTCTTCCACACACTCTCCTCACATCCTGTATGGAGACACTAGTCCCTGCATTGCTCAGGTGGATTTTGGCCCATTCTTCCGCACACACTCCTCACATCCTGTATGGAGACACTAGTCCCTGCATTGCTCAGGTGGATTTTGGCCCATTCTTCTGCACACACTCCTCACATTCTGTATGGAGACACTAGTCACCTGCATTGCTCAGGTAGATTTTGGCCCATTCTTCCGCACACACTCCTCACATCCTGTATGGAGACACTAGTCTCCTGCATTGCTCAGGTGGATTTTGGTCCATTCTTCCGCACACACTCCTCCCATCCTGTATGGAGACACTAGTCGCCTGCATTGCTCAGGTGGATTTTGGCCCATTCTTCCGCACACACTCCTCACATTCTGTATGGAGACACTAGTCACCTGCATTGCTCAGGTGGATTTTGGTCCATTCTTCCGCACACACTCCTCCCATCCTGTATGGAGACACTAGTCGCCTGCATTGCTCAGGTGGATTTTGGCCCATTCTTCCGCACACACTCCTCACATGCTGCAGGTCCCGGCTCCTTCTACGATCTCTGAGCTTTAGTTCCTTCCATATATTTTCTATTGGATTCAGCTCCGGTGATCAGCTCGGCCATTATAGCAGATTTATTTTCTTTCTCTGAACCCATATAGAGTTTCCTTGGCCGTGTGTTTGGGATCACTGTCTTGGTGAAATGTCCTCCCTCGTTTCATCTTCATCATCCTGGTAGATGGCAGCAGATTTTTATCAGGAATGTCTCGCTACATTTGTCCATTCATCCTTCCTTCAATTATATCAAGTTTGCCAGTGCCGTCTGCTGAAGAACAGTCCCACACCATGAAGTTCCCATCTCCACACTTCACTGGTGTTGGTGTTTTTGGAGTGATTTGCCTTTTGGCCTCCAAACAATTCTTTCTGTAGATCTCAACAGGTGATCTTGGCTCTTGGACAACTCTTCTAATAATTATTTTTTCTCCTCTGCGTGCAATCTTGTGGGAAACACCTGGACGTGGATGGTTTATGGTGAAATTATCTTTTTTTCCATTCCGGGATAATGGCCTCAACAGTCACTGGAACCTTCAGTAGTTTAGAAGTTCTTCTGTAACCAGTGCCATCAGTATGATTTACAACAATAAGGTTGTGAAGGTCTTGAGACAGCTCACTGGTTTTACCCATCATGAGATGTTTATTGTGTGAGAGAGCAGATTTAGCAGAGGAGAAGAACCATAGAGTAGAGATAGAGAAGAGGAGCCAGAGAGCAGAGATAGCAGAGGAGTGAATCACAGAGCAGAGATGCAGAAGAGGAACCAAAGAGCAGATGCAGCAGAGGATCCAGAGAGATATAGGAGAGGATAGGCACCACAGAGCAGAGATATAGAAGAGGAGCCAGAGAGAAGAGGAGAGGAGCCACAGAGCAGAAGAGCCACCGAGCAGAGACAGCAGAGGAGTGTGCCATAAAGCAGAGACAGAGGAGAGGAGCCACACCAGAGATAGCAGAAGAGGGAGTCACATAGCAGAGATAGAGGAGGGGAGCTACAGGACAGAGGAGAGGAGTTAGGAGAGCCACAGAACAGAGATAATAGAGCAGTCATGATAGTCATTGACTTCCCTTGGAAGAAGGCACAGCGCCGAAATGCGCGTCGGGAAGCTTATTTGATTCCATGTGGGCACAGGTAACACATGGCCATTGTGACTACTAGGATCTTTATTGTAGTTAATATGTCCCTGTAATGTTTCCTAGTAGTGCACAGGTAATTTAAATGCCCAATATATCAGTGTCCAGATTATGTGCTGACGTTAATTTTGACTCAGTACACACTCACTTTGATTTCTATATAGATCATTAGGACAACGTTCAAATCTCATGCTGATGGTTTGAGATTATACACATGCTCACTTTGACTCTAGATTTACTGATGGTTTAAGTATTTATTTACTGCGTATGGGTTATAATTCATTACTATTATTTATTTATTTTTTTATGAACTGGTGTCTCTTATTGTATATTACAATTTGGTAAATTATTAAATTATTAATCCTTGAGAGTCTGTGATTATATATTTTATTCTATATTATATATTTATATTAATCTGGAGAATTTTGTATATATATTAATTATTCCTTATGTATTTACACAGATATATACAGCTATTTCTTTATTAAAGGGCACGGTGCATAATAATTTTTATTTGGGGAACATTATTTATTATTATTGGTGCATGTTTTGTACGGAATTATTCATAAAAAAAATTCTTTGTTCAATAGTGTTGAGTCAAAAAAGTGGTTTTTTTGCAGTTAATATTGAAGTATATATATTTTTTTCAATAATGTTTTAATAAATTCTAATAAAATATATTTTATTAAATATATTGGTTTTGAGTGCACTCTTTTTTTGTTATATATTTAATAATTGGTGCTTCATCCTTAATGTGGTCCATATAAATAAATTTTACTTATTTAATATATTATTTTTTGCGTTACAAAAAAAGTAGAATCATGGAATCATAGAATGGTAGAGTTGGAATGGACCTCCGGGGTCATCTGGTCCAACCCCCTGCTCAAAGCAGGATTCACTAAATCATCCCAGACAGATGTCTGTCCAACCTCTTTTTAAAGACTTCCATTGAAGGAGACCTCACCACCTCTCGTGGTCGCCTGTTCCACTCATTGATCACTCACAGTTTTTTCTAATATCTAATCTGTGTCTCCTCCCATTAGTTTCATCCCATTGCTTCTAGTCTTTCCTTGTGAAAATGAGAATATAACTGATCCCTCTACAGTGTGACCGCCTGTAAGATATCTGTAGACCGCTATTAGGTCTCCTCTCAGTCTTCTCTTTTGCAGCTAAACAATCCTAAATCCTGTAACCGTTCCTCATAGGACATGGTTTGCAGACCAGCACCATTCTGGTCACTCTTCTCTGAACTTGCTCCAGTTTGTTGATGTATTTTTTAAAATGTGGTTCCCAGAACTGGACACAGTATTCCAGATGAGGTCTGACCAAAGAGGAGTAAAGGGGGACAATGACTTCACGTGATCTAGACTGTATGCTTCTGTTATTACATCCTAGAATGGGGTTTTCCTTTTTTGCTGCTGCGTCACCCTGCTGACTCCTGTGCAGTCTGTGATCTATTAGTATACCTAAGTCTTTTTCACACATGCTGTTGGATAGCTCTATTCCTCCCATGCTGTATATGCTCTTTTCATTATTCTTGCCGAGATGTATGACTTTGCATTTCTCCCGGTTATAAACCATTCTCTTAGTTGCTGCCCACTGTTCCAGCTTGTTTAAATCTTGTTGAATCCTCTCCCTTTTCTTTAGTATTATTTATTCCTCCTAGCTTTGTGTCATCAGCAAATTTAATCAGTTTACCCTTAGTTCCTTCATCTAAATCATTGATAAAGATGTTGAACAACACGGGGCCCAGGACAGAGCCCTGTGGTACCCCACTTGAGATATTCTTCCACCTGGACGTGCAGCCATTTATGACCACTCTTTGACTCCGATCACTAAGCCAGTTACAAATCCATCTAACAGTTGCCTTCTCCATTCCACACTCGGTCACTTTTTCAATAAGGATTGTGTGAGATACTTTGTCAAATGCTTTACTGAAGTCAAGATATAGTATATCTACTGCATTTTCCTGATCCACCCAGTCAGTGATTCTGACATAGAAGGAAATTAAGTTAGTCTGACATGACTTATTAGTTACAAACCCATGCTGGCTCTGGTTAATCACTTCATTCTCATCCAGGTACGTGCATAAATGTTGTTTAATAATTTGTTCAAAGATCTTTCCTGGTATGGAAGTCAGGCTCACAGGCCTGTAGATCCCTGGGTCCAGGTATTGTATATATTTTTTATATGCAGTAAACATAAATACAGGATAGTCACAGAGCAGAGATAAAGGAGAGGAGTCACAGAGCAGAGAAAAAGGAGAGGAGTCACAGAGCAGAGACAGAGAAGAGGCGCTAGAGAGCAGAGATAAAGAAGATGAGAGGAGTCACAGAGCAGAGATAAAAGGAGATGAGAGGAGTCACAGAGCAGAGATAAAGGAGAGGAGTCACAGAGCAGAGATAAAGAAGATGAGAGGAGTCACAGAGCAGAGGCAGCAGAAGAGCCAGAGGAGACGTCACAGACAATACTATACATCTATGACTCACATTACTCCAGACCCAAACAGCCATAGATTCCTGGAAAGAAGAAGAAGACAGTCAGACTGCGATCTGGCAATAGAGATGGCCGGTACACCCTGTAGATTGTGCAGGTATCACATTAAGTGCCCGATCCTTTATGCTGGAATATGGCTGGCCCATCGTGAGGCCCAGAACGGTGAGACAGGAGCCAATGTCAGTGTGGACCCCGAGACAGAAATGGGGACAGAGCTACGTGTAACCAGACCAGGGCGGGTTAGTGATAGAGTACTGGGTAACCTGTACAGGAGCCTGCCCGCCTGTGGATGAACGGGAGGGTCCGCCCACCTGTGGACGAACGGGAGGATCCGCCCGCCTGTGGTAATGCAGGTCTGGGAAAGAATAGGAGAGTCCGCCGTAATCGGCAGCGGCCACCACATAGTTATCAAATGTTCAGTGCTTTCCCTCAGTCAGACTCTTCCTCAGTTACCGCTGTCTCTACTGACAGCAGCACATGAAGGGTTAAACTGCTCGGATCGGTGAGGTCGCAGGCCACTGCAGTACCTTTGCTGTGAGTTATAGTCTGGCTCCGGTACAGGGGGTCAGCATGACGTGTAAACCCCCCATGGAGCTCATGATGCGTCTCAGTCTGGACCTCAGTACAGAAGATTCGGCACTTTCAGACCTGTGATCCGCTGCACAAATATTCCAGCAAGTTCCACAGTTAAACCGGATTCATTACTGCGCGGAGGATGGACTCTTCCTCATCTGTCTTGAGAGTCTGGGGTTCTGGTGGCATCTACAACTAGGGAGCCTGAAGACGGAGACACCTAGAGAGGAGACCAGTGCACACTCCGAGGAATCCAGTGCACTGATGTCTGGGAATATAATGAAACCCCCCGACCCGTGCGGCCCCGACACCCCTGAGATGGAAGCGCATCAGCAATAGATGACTGATTGCACTCTGGGCCAACAGCATAGACAGAAATGAATCATCCCTGGGGCCGAAACAAATGTTCCAACGAAGAAGACCGGTAAATAAAGTGCAGAAATTACAGCGATTTATTTTCTTACCAAATAATTCCACAAATTCACTGAAGTCCAAGACCCTGTAAGAGATGAAGACGAGTCAGAGACGATGCGCTTCCTCTGCAGCTCACCCTGAAGGTATCTCCAGGAGCCTCATGATACTACAAAGTTATATAAGAGTAGTCATAGTCTACAAACCGTCAGACCCCCGGGATGACCGCGTACCGGCAGAGATGCTGGCCCTGATGTCCTGCAGCTTTCTGTCCAGTAACTGCGGCTGCCTCTTGTCGTTGCTGCTGACCAGTACCAGGTCTCGGGCGTATATGGTGATGTCCGGCTGGCCTTCCAGGATGCGGCTCCTCTCTTGGTAGTCACTCTTCTCCAGGTCGTCCACCAGCACAATCACATTTTCTCTACCTAAAAGTAAAAGAAGTGTTCCGGTTATATCCAATAGAGTGAAATCTTCTGGATGAGGTTCCCGATCAGAGTCGGAAGCCATAGATCACCAGATACATTCATTCCAACTACCCAGTGACCATGAACAATGGCAGCCGGCAACAGACCCCACCTATAGAAGAAGCCATGGACGTCAGCTCCTCGTCATAGAGGGAGTCCGTCACGTTGATGATGTTGATCCTCCCGCGGTTCTTGGTGTGATACAGAATGGCAAAGTCACAATCTCGGAGGGCGTCTCGAAAGGGACGATCGTCTCTGTTGGATATGGACACGGGCCAAGGCTCTGCCACAAGGCCACTAAACATTGGGGATCTCAGGCCCGTCATCAGCCACTCATAGTCATCAGCAGCCGAACGTGAGAAAATCGCAACCATACGACGGGAGGAAAAACAGACGCCAAACTGTGCAGGATGGAGAGATAGAGGACATGTCATTATATCATGGCGGTAATAATAATGACTAGAAAGAAATATGACACCACGCCCTTACCAGAGACAATGAGTAACGTATTAACACCCCTAAAACCGCAAAGGGGAAGAAAATGACGGAGACCTGAGGAGAGAAGACCACTGTAAGATGAGTAATGATGACCCCCGGAGACTGAACACCATGTGACAAAAGATGGGGAACATACACAGGACCACATCTTACCAGGCAGGAGAAGAAGGACATGATGACCACCGGCCCGGAGATCTACAGGGAGAGAAAAGAAAGGTGTAACTAGGATGACCGACAACTCAGGATAAGCCCCCGACTTCTCACCGGAGACCGATAATCCAGAACTTCTCCAGAGCTGCTCGTGGGTCTTATGAACAAGTGCAAGAACTATATGCTGGCACCGGAGATGAAATCATAGGAAAGAATCCAGAACCTCTCTACAGCGGCCCCTCTGGGCCATAGAATAATGGTGGAATCATATCTTTGTACCGATATCACTGCAGAATGAGGAGTGACGGGAGAGGCACAAGCAGGGACATCTGGATCAGAGGTTGGATTCCTCATCTTCAGCTAAAAATTCAAGAACAAAATAGGCAAAAAACACAAATCCGACCTGAAGAAGGACCGTGGACTGCCCTCAGCTGTACACCGCACCCCTGGGAAGAACATACAAACTGCACAGCAGCAGTGCTAACCCCAGAAGCCACCACACTCAGGGCCAGCCCCAGAAGCCACCACACTCAGGGCCAGCCCCTGAAGCCTCCACACTCAGGGCCAGCCCCAGAAGCCACCACACTCAGGGCCAGCCCCAGAAGCCACCACACTCAGGGCCAGCCCCTGAAGCCTCCACACTCAGGGCCAGCCCCTGAAGCCTCCACACTCAGGGCCAGCCCCTGAAGCCTCCACACTCAGGGCCAGCCCCTGAAGCCACCACACTCAGGGCCAACCCCAGAAGCCACCACACTCAGGGCCAGCCCCAGAAGCCACCACACTCAGGGCCAGCCCCAGAAGCCACCACACTCAGGGACAGCCCCAGAAGCCACCACACTCAGGGCCAGCCCCTGAAGCCTCCACACTCAGGGCCAGCCCCAGAAGCCACCACACTCAGGGCCAGCCCCAGAAGCCACCACACTCAGGGCCAGCCCCTGAAGCCTCCACTCTCAGGGCCAGCCCCTGAAGCCTCCACACTCAGGGCCAGCCCCTGAAGCCTCCACACTCAGGGCCAGCCCCAGAAACCACCACACTCAGGGCCAACCCCAGAAGCCACCACACTCAGGGCCAGCCCCAGAAGCCACCACACTCAGGGCCAGCCCCAGAAGCCACCACACTCAGGGCCAGCCCCAGAAGCCACCACACTCAGGGCCAGCCCCAGAAGCCACCACACTCAGGGCTAACCCCAGAAGCCACCACACTCAGGGCCAGCCCCAGAAGCCACCACACTCATGGCCAGCCCCAGAAGCCACCACACTCAGGGCCAGCCCCAGAAACCACCACACTCAGGGCCAGCCCCAGAAGCCACCACACTCAGGGCTAACCCCAGAAGCCACCACACTCAGGGCTAACCCCAGAAGCCACCACACTCAGGGCCACCCCCAGAAGCCACCACACTCAGGGCTAACCCCAGAAGCCACCACACTCAGGGCTAACCCCAGAAGCCACCACACCCAGGGCCAGCCCCAGAAGCCACCACACTCAGGGCCAGCCCCAGAAGCCACCACACTCAGGACCAACCCCAGAAGTCACCACACTCAGGGCCACCCCCAGAAGCCACCACACTCAGGGCTAGCCCCAGAAACCACCACACGCATGGCCAGCTTCAGAAGCCACCACACTCAGGGCTAGCCCCAGAAACCACCACACTCAGGGCCAGCCCCAGAAGCCACCACACTCAGGGCCAGCCCCAGAAGCCACCACACTCAGTGCCAGCCCCAGAAGCCACCACACTCAGGGCCAGCCCCAGAAGCCACCACACTCAGGGCCAGCCCCAGAAGCCACCACACTCAGGGCCAGCCCCAGAAGCCACCACACTCAGGGCCAGCTCCAGAAGTCACCACACTCAGGGCCAGCCCCAGAAGCCACCACACTCAGTGCCAGCCCCAGAAGCCACCACACTCAGGGCCAGCCCCAGAAGCCACCACACTCAGGGCCAGCCCCAGAAGCCACCACACTCAGGGCTAGGCCCAGAAGCCACCACACTCAGGGCCAGCCCCAGAAGCCACCACACTCAGGGCTAGGCCCAGAAGCCACCACACACAGGGCCAGCCCCAGAAGCCACCACACTCAGGGCCAGCCCCAGAAGCCACCACACTCAGGGCCAGCCCCAGAAGCCACCACACTCAGGGCCAGCCCCAGAAGCCACCACACTCAGGGCCAGCCCCAGAAGCCACCACACTCAGGGCCAGCCCCAGAAGCCACCACACTCAGGGCCAGCCCCAGAAGCCACCACACTCAGGGCCAGCCCCAGAAGCCACCACACTCAGGGCCAGCCCCAGAAGCCACCACACTCAGGGCCAGCCCCAGAAGCCACCACACTCAGAGCCAGCCCCAGAAGCCACCACACTCAGGACCAACCCCAGAAGTCACCACACTCAGGGCCACCCCCAGAAGCCACCACACTCAGGGCTAGCCCCAGAAACCACCACACGCATGGCCAGCTTCAGAAGCCACCACACTCAGGGCTAGCCCCAGAAACCACCACACACAGGGCCAGCCCCAGAAGCCACCACACTCAGTGCCAGCCCCAGAAGCCACCACACTCAGGGCTAGCCCCAGAAAACACCACACACAGTGCCAGCCACAGAAGCCACCACACTCAGGGCCAGCCCCAGAAGCCACCACACTCAGGGCAAGCCCCAGAAACCACCACACACAGGGCCAGCCCCAGAATCCACCACACTCAGGGCCAGCCCCAGAAGCCACCACACTCAGGGCCAGCCCCAGAAGCCACCACACTCAGGGCCAGCCCCAGAAGCCACCACACTCAGGGCCAGCCCCAGAAGCCACCACACTCAGGGCCAGCCCCAGAAGCCACCACACTCAGGGCTAGCCCCAGAAGCCACCACACTCAGGGCTAGCCCCAGAAGCCACCACACTCAGTGCCAGCCCCAGAAGCCACCACACTCAGGGCCAGCCCCAGAAGCCACCACACTCAGGGCCAGCCCCAGAAGCCACCACACCCAGGGCCAGCCCCAGAAACCACCACACTCAGGGCCAGCCCCAGAAGCCACCACACTCAGGGCCAGCCCCAGAAGCCACCACACTCCGGGCCAGCCCCAGAAGCCACCACACTCCGGGCCAGCCCCAGAAGCCACCACACTCAGGGCCAACCCCAGAAGCCACCACACTCAGGGCCAGCCCCAGAAGCCACCACACTCAGGGCCAGCCCCAGAAGCCACCACACTCAGTGCCAGCCCCAGAAGCCACCACACTCAGGGCCAGCCCCAGAAGCCACCACACTCAGTGCCAGCCCCAGAAGCCACCACACTCAGGGCCAGCCCCAGAAGCCACCACACTCAGGGCCAGCCCCAGAAGCCACCACACTCAGGGCCAGCCCCAGAAGCCACCACACTCAGGGCCAGCCCCAGAAGCCACCACACTCAGGGCCAACCCCTGTTAAAAATGGGAGGAGCTCAATGCGGTAAAACAAGTGACGGTGAGGCTGTTAGTGATGTTCTGCTTATAAGGTATGCTCACACGAGTGTATAAATTGGACGAGTGCAGTGAGTAAATCTGGCATTGCACTCGGGCCCATGTTAGACAATGCTGCAGCTCAGATCTGTGATTTTTTTCTCAGTTCTAGATGGACTGAGGAAAAAATCCCAACATGCTGCGATTTTCTTCTAGAGCCGTATGCCTCGCACCCATTCAAGTGCATGGGTGCGAGAGATACATCGGACCGCACCCAGATGTTATCCCAGTGCAGTGTGATATACGCACAGGCTGACAGTGGAGGAGATGGGAGGATTAACCCCTCCCTCTCCTCTGCAGCGCCCGCCCTGAGGTCCTGGGCAGCTAGGGACACTGGTTGGGTCGCAAGCGGTGATTCCGGTCCAGAGGAGTCGAGGACCGGTTGCAGGGACGTTGGACAGGGGTGTTATGGACGTAATCTTGAAGGGACTGTCGGCACCAGAAGGCCCAAAAGAACTGACCAGTACCGAGCACGACGGGGTACAGGACCCTAGGTCAGAAGCCGATTCAATGTCCTGACAATTCACCTGTTAGGGAGAGGACCTCCAAGGACTTCCCTACGAGCTCAGAGACTGAGGGCATCAGCACAACGAGGGGGACAGGGGTGTATCCACACACAGTAACCCACTAAACTCCCGCGTGCCAGCCCTCGAGAGCACGGCTACACTACACATAGTGAGCAGAGACCCCCAACAGCTTCAAGCCACGGGGACCACCAACAGACCACAAATTGTGCATGGAGGCAGGCTCCGGATCACTAAGTGACATCGGTGGGACCGGGTACCTGCACGGGCTCCCGGCAGCGGCACACAGAGACTTTGGTTTACCTGCAGTGTGTGTGTGTCTCGTTTCTCCACCTCATCCACCACCACGACTACCCGCAGTGACTACCCTGGTCCCTGCACCCCGTCCTCCCAAATCACCAACCCCCTGAGCCCGGGGCCTCCCTACCTGCGGAGGGACTGACACCTTGCTGCTTCACACCATCTGCCCCGGTCCTCCCTCCAGCAGCGGAGGTACTCCCATTACCACAACCCGCAGGTGGCGTCACCAACACCCTGAGCCCGGGGCCTTCCCTACCTGCGGAGGGACTGACACCTTGCTGCTTCCCACCACCTGCCCCGGTCCTCCCTCCAGCAGCGCCGGTACTCCCATTACCACAACCCGCAGGTGGCGTCACCAACTAATCCCCTGTAAATACCCCCTTTCACGGATCAGAGTGTCCGCCAAGCCGGGTCCAGACCCCTCGAGCCACCACGATCCCGGATCCGAGCAGCCCGACCAACACCGGGGCGGCACAGAACGATATTCTATAATATCAGATTATAGGCTGCAAAATATTTAGTGACAAAAATAATGCGGTAAACTACACCTGATGAAGGCTTTTGTTAGCTGAAACGCGTTGTCCGTAATTGTCCGTTTTTTATTGAACCCTTAATAAACTCTTGTTCTTGAAGTTGTTGCAAACTTGCACTGATAATCCATTTATCCTCCGGAAGCGCCGAAAGGGATTTTGTCTTTACTCCAAATATTACAGGATAGTATGTGGCAGCATGGAGGCTCAGTGGTTAGCACTGTACTGTATACAGTATATAGGGCAGCACAGCGGCTCAGTGGTTAGCACTGTACTGTATACAGTAAATAGGGCAGCACAGTGGCTCAGTGGTTAGCAGTGTACTGTATACAGTAAATAGGGCAGCACAGCGGCTCAGTGGTTAGCATTGTACTAACTATATATATATATATATATGGTAACACAGTGGCTAAGTGGTTAGCACTGTACTATATACAGTATATAAGGCAGCACAGTGGCTCAGTGGTTAGCATTGTACTAATTATATATATATATATATATATATATATATATAGTAACACAGTGGCTCAGTGGTTAGCACTGTACTATATACAGTATATAGGGCAGCACAGTGGCTCAGTGGTTAGCATTGTACTAATTATATATATATATATATATATAGTAACACAGTGGCTCAGTGGTTGGCACTGTACTATATACAGTATATAGGGCAGCACAGTGGCTCAGTGGTTAGCATTGTACTAATTTTATATATATATATATATATAGTAACACAGTGGCTCAGTGGTTAGCACTGTACTATATACAGTATATAGGGCAGTAAATCATCACGGGGGGGGGGGCAGCACTGCTTGAGAATGGCATGTAACAAATAAAAAATGTAAATTTACAATTATTCCAACTGTACTATAATGCAAATTGGGATTTTTAGCAAAAAATTGATCAATAATTTGAGCCCCCCCTGCCACGTCATGGCAAATCTCAATAGGGGGTCCTACTCTATACAATATAATTTACCTTTGTGCCATATGGCCTCCTAAATATTTTAATAAGCAGAATCATATAAACACAACACGTATACCTGTGGCAGGGGGGGCTCAAATTATTGATCAATTGTTGGCTAAAAATCTGATTTTGCATTATAGTGCAGTAGGAATGAATTTGTGAATTTACACTTTTTATTTGTTGCTTGCCATTCATAGGCAGTGCTGGCTCCCCCCTCTCTGTGAGTATATAGGGCAGCACGGTGGCTCAGTGGTTAGCACTGTACTATATATAGGGCAGCACGGTGACTCAGTGGTTAGCACTGTACTATATATAGGGCAGCACGGTGGCTCAGTGGTTAGCACTGTACTATATATAGGGCAGCACGGTGGCTCAGTGGTTAGCACTGTACTATATATAGGGCAGCACGGTGGCTCAGTGGTTAGCACTGTACTATATATAGGGCAGCACGGTGGCTCAGTGGTTAGCACTGTACTATATATAGGGCAGCACAGTGGCTCAGTGGTTAGCACTGTACTATATATAGGGCAGCACGGTGGCTCAGTGGTTAGCACTGTACTATATATAGGGCAGCACGGTGGCTCAGTGGTTAGCACTGTACTATATATAGGGCAGCACGGTGGCTCAGTGGTTAGCACTGTACTATATATAGGGCAGCACGGTGGCTCAGTGGTTAGTACTGTTGCTTTACAGCGCTGGGGTGTAGAGTACAAATGCCACCAGAGAAACCTCTGCAGGGGTTTGTATGTTCTCCCCATATTTCTTCCTGTATCATGACAGTCCCATGTGTGAGACCAGACACAGATAGACACCCCCCACCCTGGAGATAACGTGTCCTCCCCTCCCCCACACACAGCAGCATTACAGGCTGGGGGTCCTCATCACCCCCCATCCAGCTCCACAACACCCTGGAAAATCATCTGTATACTCACACAAAGGGGCACAAAGAGGCAACGTCCAAAAAGGGAGACGAGAGAGAAAGTGAAAGAACAGAAAGAGAGGAGGAGCAGGAAAGGGTTAATGACCGAGCAGCGGAAACCGACACATTCTATAAACACCCGACACATTCCACATCCTATAAACACCCGACCCATTCCACATCCTATAAACACCCGACACATTCCACATCCTATAAACACCCGACACATTCCACATCCTATAAACACCCGACACATTCCACATCCTATAAACACCCGACACATTGTATATCCTATAAACACCCGACACATTCTATATCCTATAAACACCCGACACATTCCACATCCTATAAACACCCGACACATTCTATATCCTATAAACACCCGACACATTCCACATCCTATAAACACCCGACACATTCCACATCCTATAAACACCCGACACATTCCACATCCTATAAACACCCGACACATTCCACATCCTATAAACACCCGACACATTGTATATCCTATAAACACCCGACACATTCTATATCCTATAAACACCCGACACATTCCACATCCTATAAACACCCGACACATTGTATATCCTATAAACACCTGACACATTGTATATCCTATAAACACCCGACACATTCCACATCCTATAAACACCCGACACATTCTATATCCTATAAACACCCGACACATTCCACATCCTATAAACACCCGACACATTCTATATCCTATAAACACCCGACACATTCTATATCCTATAAACACCCGACACATTCCACATCCTATAAACACCCAACACATTGTATATCCTATAAACACCCAACACATTGTATATCCTATAAACACCTAACACATTGTATATCCTATAAACACCCGACACATTCCACATCCTATAAACACCCGACACATTCTATATCCTATAAACACCCAACACATTCCACATCCTATAAACACCCGACACATTCCACATCCTATAAACACCAGACACATTCTATATCCTATAAACACCCGACACATTCCACATCCTATAAACACCCGACACATTCCACATCCTATAAACACCCGACACATTCCACATCCTATAAACACCTGACACATTCCACATCCTATAAACACCCGACACATTGTATATCCTATAAACACCCGACACATTCTATATCCTATAAACACCCGACACATTCCACATCCTATAAACACCCGACACATTGTATATCCTATAAACACCTGACACATTGTATATCCTATAAACACCCGACACATTCCACATCCTATAAACACCCGACACATTCTATATCCTATAAACACCCGACACATTCCACATCCTATAAACACCCGACACATTCTATATCCTATAAACACCCGACACATTCCACATCCTATAAACACCCGACACATTCTACATCCTATAAACACCCGACACATTCTATATCCTATAAACACCCGACACATTCCACATCCTATAAACACCCGACACATTCTATATCCTATAAACACCCGACACATTCCACATCCTATAAACACCCGACACATTCTACAGTGCTGGCCAAAAGTATTGGCACCCCTGCAATTCTGTCAGATAATACTCTGTTTCTTCCTGAAAATGATTGCAATCACAAATTCTTTGGTATTATTATCTTCATTTATTTTGCTTGCAATGAAAAAACACAAAAGAAAATGAAACAAAAATCAAATCATTGATCATTTCACACAAAACTCCGAAAATGGGCCAGACAAAAGTATTGGCACCCTCAGCCTAATACTTGGTTGCACAACCTTTAGCCACAATCACTGCGCACAACCGCTTCCGGTCCCATCAATGACCTTCTTACAAGGCTCTGCTGGAATTTTAGACCACTCTTCTTTGGCAAACTGCTCCAGATCCCTGAGATGTGAAGGTGCCTTTTCCAAACTGCCATTGTGAGATCTCTCCACAGGTCTTCTATGGGGTTCAGGTCTGGACTCATTGCTGGCCACTTTAGTAGTCTCCAGTGCTTTCTCTCAAACCATTTTCTAGTGCTTTTTGAAGTGTGTTTTGGGTCATTGTCTTGCTGGAAGACCCATGACCTCTGAGGGAGACCCAGCTTTCTCACACTGGGCCCTACATTATGCTGCAAAATGTGTTGGTAGTCTTCAGACTTCATAATGCCATGCACACGGTCAAGCAGTCCAGTGCCAGAGGCAGCAAAGCAACCCCAAAACATCAGGGAACCTCCGCCATGTTTGACTGTAGGGACCGTGTTCTTTTCTTTGAATGCCTCTTTTTTTTCCTGTAATCTCTATGTTGATGGCTTTTCCCAAAAAGCTCTACTGTTGTCTCATCTGACCAGAGAACATTCTTCCAAAACGTTTTAGGCTTTCTCAGGTAAGTGTTGGCAAACTCCAGCCTGGAGCCTTTTTTATGTCTCGGGGTAAGAAGCGGGGTCTTCCTGGGTCTCCTACCATACAGACCCTTTTCATTCAGACGCTGACGGATAGTGCGGGGTGACACTGTTGTACCCTCGGACTGCAGGGCAGCTGGAACTTGTTTGGATGTTAGTCGAGGATCTTTATCCACCATCCGCACAATCTTGCGGTGAAATCTCTCGGCAGTGTTTCTTTTCCTTCCACATCTAGGGAGGTTGCCACAGTGCCATGGGCTTTACACTTCTGGATGACACTGCGCACCGTAGACACAGGAACAGTCAGGTCTTTGGAGATGGACTTGTAGCCTTGAGATTGCTCATGCTTCCTCACAATCTGGAGTCTCAGGTCCTCAGACAGTTATTTGGTCTTTCTTTTCTCCATGCTCAATGTGGTCACACAAGGACACAGGACAGAGGCGGAGGCAACTTTACTCCATGTCACCGGCTGCAAGTGTGATTTATTATTGCCACAAGCTGTTAGGTGCCACAGGTAAGTTACAGGCGCTGTTATTACACAAATTACAGAAGCAGCACAGGATTATTCACACAGCGCCAAGACTTTTATCCACCCCCTTTTTATGTTTGGTGTGGAATTATCTCCAATTTGGCTTTGTGAAAAAAAAAAATTATTTTTTCATTGAAGACAAATTAAATGAAGATAATAAATGCAAAGAATTTGTGATTGCAATCATTGTCAGGATGAAACTGAGTATTCTCTGACAGAATTGCAGGGTGCCAATACTTTTGGCCAGCACTGTATATCCTATAAACACCCAACACATTCCACATCCTATACACACCCGACACATTCCACATCCTATAAACACCCGACACATTCCACATCCTATAAACACCCGACACATTCCACATCCTATAAACACCCGACACATTCCACATCCTATAAACACCCGACACATTCCACATCCTATAAACACCCGACACATTCCACATCCTATAAACACCCGACACATTCCACATCCTATAAACACCCGACACATTCCACATCCTATAAACACCCGACACATTCCACATCCTATAAACACCCAACACATTCCACATCCTATAAACACCCGACACATTCCACATCCTATAAACACCCGACACATTCCACATCCTATAAACACCCGACACATTGTATATCCTATAAACACCTGACACATTCCACATCCTATAAACACCCGACACATTCTATATCCTATAAACACCCGACACATTCCACATCCTATAAACACCCGACACATTGTATATCCTATAAACACCCGACACATTGTATATCCTATAAACACCCGACACATTCCACATCCTATAAACACCCGACACATTCTATATCCTATAAACACCCGACACATTCTATATCCTATAAACACCCGACACATTGTATATCCTATAAACACCCGACACATTCCACATACTATAAATACCCGACACATTCCACATCCTATAAACACCCGACACATTCTATATCCTATAAACACCCGACACATTCCACATCCTATAAACACCCGACACATTCCACATCCTATAAACACCTGACACATTCCACATCCTAAAAACACCCGACACATTCCACATCCTATAAACACCCGACACATTCCATATCCTATAAACACCCGACACATTCTATATCCTATAAACACCCGACACATTCCACATCCTATAAACACCCGACACATTCCACATCCTATAAACACCCGACACATTCTATATCCTATAAACACCCGACACATTCCACATCCTATAAACACCCGACACATTCTATATCCTATAAACACCCGACACATTCTATATCCTATAAACACCCGACACATTCTATATCCTATAAACACCCGACACATTCTATATCCTATAAACACCCGACACATTCTATATCCTATAAACACCCGACACATTCCACATCCTATAAACACCCGACACATTCCACATCCTATAAACACCCGACACATTCTATATCCTATAAACACCTGACACATTCCACATCCTATAAACACCCGACACATTCTATATCCTATAAACACCCGACACATTCTATATCCTATAAACACCAGACACATTCCACATCCTATAAACACCCGACACATTCTATATCCTATAAACACCCGACACATTCTATGTCCTATAAACACCTGACACATTCCACATCCTATAAACACCCAACACATTCTATATCCTATAAACACCTGACACATTCCACATCCTATAAACACCCGACACATTCTATATCCTATAAACACCCGACACATTCTATATCCTATAAACACCTGACACATTCTATATCCTATAAACACCTGACACATTCTATATCCTATAAACACCCGACACATTCTATATCCTATAAACACCTGACACATTCCACATCCTATAAACACCCGACACATTCTATATCCTATAAACACCCGACACATTCTATATCCTATAAACACCTGACACATTCTATATCCTATAAACACCTGACACATTCCACATCCTATAAACACCCGACACATTCTATATCCTATAAACACCTGACACATTCCACATCCTATAAACACCCGACACATTCTATATCCTATAAACACCCGACACATTCCACATCCTATAAACACCCGACACATTCTATATCCTATAAACACCCGACACATTCCACATCCTATAAACACCCGACACATTCTGTATCCTATAAACACCTGACACATTCTATATCTTCTAAACATCCGACACATTCCACATCCTATAAACACCCGACACATTCCACATCCTATAAACACCCGACACATTCTATATCCTATAAACACCCGACACATTCTATATCCTATAAACACCCGACACATTCTATATCCTATAAACACCCGACAAATTCCACATCCTATAAACACCCGACACATTCTATATCCTATAAACACCCGACACATTCTATATCCTATAAACACCCGACACATTCTATATCCTATAAACACCTGACACATTCCACATCCTATAAACACCCGACACATTCTATATCCTATAAACACCTGACACATTCCACATCCTATAAACACCCGACACATTCTATATCTTATAAACACCCGACACATTCCACATCCTATAAACACCCGACACATTCTATATCTTATAAACACCCGACACATTCCACATCCTATAAACACCCGACACATTCCACACCCTATAAACACCTGACACATTCCACATCCTATAAACACCCGACACATTCCACATCCTATAAACACCCGACACATTCTATATCCTATAAACACCCGACACATTCTATATCCTATAAACACCCGACACATTCCACATCCTATAAACACCTGACACATTCCACATCCTATAAACACCCGACACATTCTATATCCTATAAACACCCGACACATTCTATATCCTATAAACACCCGACACATTCTATATCCTATAAACACCAGAGACATTCCACATCCTATAAACACCCAACACATTCCACATCCTATAAACACCCGACACATTCTATATCCTATAAACACCCGACCCATTCCACATCCTATAAACACCCGACACATTCTATATCCTATAAACACCCGACACATTCTATATCCTATAAACACCCGACACATTCTATATCCTATAAACACCTGACACATTCCACATCCTATAAACACCCGACACATTCTTTATCCTATAAACACCTGACACATTCCACATCCTATAAACACCCGACACATTCTATATCCTATAAACACCCGACACATTCTATATCCTATAAACACCCAACACATTCCACATCCTATAAACACCCGACACATTCTATATCCTATAAACACCCGACACATTCCACATCCTATAAACACCCGACACATTCTATATCCTATAAACACCCGACACATTCCACATCCTATAAACACCCGACACATTCTGTATCCTATAAACACCCGACACATTCTATATCTTATAAACATCCGACACATTCCACATCCTATAAACACCCGACACATTCCACATCCTATAAACACCCGACACATTCTATATCTTATAAACACCCGACACATTCCACATCCTATAAACACCCGACACATTCTATATCCTATAAACACCCAACACATTCCACATCCTATAAACACCCGACACATTTTGTATCCTATAAACACCCGACACATTCTATATCTTATAAACATCCGACACATTCCACATCCTATAAACACCCGACACATTCCACATCCTATAAACACCCGACACATTCCACATCCTATAAACACCCGACACATTCCACATCCTATAAACACCCGAAACATTCTATATCTTATAAACACCCGACACATTCCACATCCTATAAACACCTGACACATTCCACATCCTATAAACACCCGACACATTCCACATCCTATAAACACCCGACACATTCTATATCCTATAAACACCCGACACATTCTATATCCTATAAACACCCGACACATTCTATATCCTATAAACACCCGACACATTCCACATCCTATAAACACCTGACACATTCCACATCCTATAAACACCCGACACATTCTATATCCTATAAACACCCGACACATTCTATATCCTATAAACACCCGACACATTCTATATCCTATAAACACCAGAGACATTCCACATCCTATAAACACCCAACACATTCCACATCCTATAAACACCCGACACATTCTATATCCTATAAACACCCGACCCATTCCACATCCTATAAACACCCGACACATTCTATATCCTATAAACACCCGACACATTCTATATCCTATAAACACCCGACACATTCCACATCCTATAAACATCGGACACATTCCACATCCTATAAACACCCGACACATTCCACATCCTATAAACACCCGACACATTCTGTATCCTATAAACACCCGACACATTCTATATCCTATAAACACCTGACACATTCCACATCCTATAAACACCCGACACATTCTATATCCTATAAACACCTGACACATTCCACATCCTATAAACACCCGACACATTCTATATCCTATAAACACCCGACACATTCCACATCCTATAAACACCCGACACATTCTATATCCTATAAACACCCGACACATTCCACATCCTATAAACACCCGACACATTCTGTATCCTATAAACACCCGACACATTCTATATCTTATAAACATCCGACACATTCCACATCCTATAAACACCCGACACATTCCACATCTTATAAACACCCGACACATTCTATATCTTATAAACACCCGACACATTCCACATCCTATAAACACCCGACACATTCTATATCCTATAAACACCCAACACATTCCACATCCTATAAACACCCGACACATTCTGTATCCTATAAACACCCGACACATTCTATATCTTATAAACATCCGACACATTCCACATCCTATAAACACCCGACACATTCTACATCCTATAAACACCCGACACATTCTATATCCTATAAACACCCGACACATTCTATATCTTATAAACACCCGACACATTCCACATCCTATAAACACCCGACACATTCTATATCTTATAAACACCCGACACATTCCACATCCTATAAACACCCGACACATTCTATATCTTATAAACATCCGACACATTCTATATCCTATAAACACCCGACACATTCCACATCCTATAAACACCCGACACATTCCACATCCTATAAACACCTGACACATTCTATATCATATAAACACCCGACACATTCCACATCCTATAAACACCCGACACATTCTGTATCCTATAAACACCCGACACATTCCACATCCTATAAACACCCGACACATTCTATATCCTATAAACACCCAACACATTCCACATCCTATAAACACCCGACACATTCCACATCCTATAAACACCCGACACATTCTATATCCTATAAACACCCGACACATTCCACATCCTATAAACACCCGACACATTCTGTATCCTATAAACACCCGACACATTCTATATCTTATAAACATCCGACACATTTCACATCGTATAAACACCCGACACATTCCACATCCTATAAACACCCGACACATTCTATATCTTATAAACACCCGACACATTCCACATCCTATAAACACCCGACACATTCTATATCCTATAAACACCCGACACATTCCACATCCTATAAACACCCGACACATTCTGTATCCTATAAACACCCGACACATTCTATATCTTATAAACATCCGACACATTCCACATCCTATAAACACCCGACACATTCCACATCCTATAAACACCCGACACATTCTATATCCTATAAACACCCGACACATTCTATATCTTATAAACACCCAACACATTCCACATCCTATAAACACCCGACACATTCTATATCTTATAAACACCCGACACATTCCACATCCTATAAACACCCGACACATTCTATATCTTATAAACATCCGACACATTCTATATCCTATAAACACCCGACACATTCTATATCTTATAAACACCCGACACATTCCACATCCTATAAACACCTGACACATTCTATATCTTATAAACACCCGACACATTCCACATCCTATAAACACCCGACACATTCTATATCCTATAAACACCCGACACATTCCACATCCTATAAACACCCGACACATTCCACATCCTATAAACACCCGACACATTCTATATCCTATAAACACCCGACACATTCCACGTCCTATAAACACCTGACACATTCTGTATCCTATAAACACCCGACACATTCCACATCCTATAAACACCTGACACATTCTATAGCCTATAAACACCCGACACATTCCACATCCTATAAACACCCGACACATTCCACATCCTATAAACACCCGACACATTCTATATCTTATAAACACCCAACACATTCCACATCCTATAAACACCCGACACATTCTATATCCTATAAACACCCGACACATTCCACATCCTATAAACACCTGACACATTCTGTATCCTATAAACACCCGACACATTCTATATCTTATAAACATCCGACACATTTCACATCCTATAAACACCCGACACATTCCACATCCTATAAACACCCGACACATTCTATATCTTATAAACACCCGACACATTCCACATCCTATAAACACCCGACACATTCTATATCCTATAAACACCCGACACATTCCACATCCTATAAACACCCGACACATTCTGTATCCTATAAACACCCGACACATTCTATATCTTATAAACATCCGACACATTCCACATCCTATAAACACCCGACACATTCCACATCCTATAAACACCCGACACATTCTATATCCTATAAACACCCGACACATTTTATATCTTATAAACACCCGACACATTCCACATCCTATAAACACCCGACACATTCTATATCCTATAAACACCCGACACATTCCACATCCTATAAACACCCGACACATTCTGTATCCTATAAACACCCGACACATTCTATATCTTATAAACATCCGACACATTCCACATCCTATAAACACCCGACACATTCTATATCTTATAAACACCCGACACATTCCACATCCTATAAACACCCGACACATTCTATATCTTATAAACATCCGACACATTCTATATCCTATAAACACCCGACACATTCGATATCTTATAAACACCCGACACATTCCACATCCTATAAACACCTGACACATTCTATATCTTATAAACACCCGACACATTCCACATCCTATAAACACCCGACACATTCCACATCCTATAAACACCCGACACATTCCACATCCTATAAACACCCGACACATTCCACATCCTATAAACACCCGACACATTCTATATCTTATAAACACCCAACACATTCCACATCCTATAAACACCCGACACATTCTATATCCTATAAACACCCGACACATTCCACATCCTATAAACACCTGACACATTCTGTATCCTATAAACACCCGACACATTCTATATCTTATAAACATCCGACACATTTCACATCATATAAACACCCGACACATTCCACATCCTATAAACACCCGACACATTCTATATCTTATAAACACCCGACACATTCCACATCCTATAAACACCCGACACATTCTATATCCTATAAACACCCGACACATTCCACATCCTATAAACACCCGACACATTCTGTATCCTATAAACACCCGACACATTCTATATCTTATAAACATCCGACACATTCCACATCCTATAAACACCCGACACATTCCACATCCTATAAACACCCGACACATTCCACATCCTATAAACACCCGACACATTCTATATCCTATAAACACCCGACACATTCTATATCTTATAAACACCCAACACATTCCACATCCTATAAACACCCGACACATTCTATATCTTATAAACACCCGACACATTCCACATCCTATAAACACCCGACACATTCTATATCTTATAAACATCCGACACATTCTATATCCTATAAACACCCGACACATTCGATATCTTATAAACACCCGACACATTCCACATCCTATAAACACCTGACACATTCTATATCTTATAAACACCCGACACATTCCACATCCTATAAACACCCGACACATTCCACATCCTATAAACACCCGACACATTCCACATCCTATAAACACCGGACACATTCCACATCCTATAAACACCGGACACATTCCACATCCTATAAACACCCAACACATTCTATATCCTATAAACACCCAACACATTCCACATCCTATAAACATCCGACACATTCTATATCCTATAAACACCCAACACATTCCACATCCTATAAACACCCGACACATTCCACATCCTATAAACACCCGACACATTCTATATCTTATAAACACCCGACACATTCCACATCCTATAAACACCCCACACATTCTATAGCCTATAAACACCCGACACATTCCACATCCTATAAACACCCGACACATTCCACATCCTATAAACATCCGACACATTCTATATCTTATAAACACCCGACACATTCTATATCCTATGAACACCCGACACATTCTATATCTTATAAACACCCGACACATTCTATATCCTATGAACACCCGACACATTCTATATCCTATGAACACCCGACACATTCCACATCCTATAAACACCCGACACATTCTATATCTTATAAACACCCGACACATTCTATATCCTATAAACACCCGACACATTCTATATCTTATAAACACCCGACACATTCCACATCCTATAAACACCCGACACATTCTATATCCTATAAACACCCGACACATTCCACATCCTATAAACACCCGACACATTCCACATCCTATAAACACCCGACACATTCCACATCCTATAAACACCCGACACATTCTATATCTTATAAACACCCAACACATTCCACATCCTATAAACACCCGACACATTCTATATCCTATAAACACCCGACACATTCCACATCCTATAAACACCTGACACATTCTGTATCCTATAAACACCCGACACATTCTATATCTTATAAACACCCGACACATTCCACATCCTATAAACACCCACATTCTATATCTTATAAACACCCGACACATTCCACATCCTATAAACACCCGACACATTCTATATCCTATAAACACCCGACACATTGTATATCCTATAAACACCCAACACATTCCACATCCTATAAACACCCGACACATTCTATATCTTATAAACATCCGACACATTCTATATCCTATAAACACCCGACACATTCTATATCTTATAAACACCCGACACATTCCACATCCTATAAACACCCGACACATTCTATATCTTATAAACACCCGACACATTCCACATCCTATAAACACCCGACACATTCTATATCCTATAAACACCCGACACATTCCACATCCTATAAACACCCGACACATTCTGTATCCTATAAACACCCGACACATTCCACATCCTATAAACACCCCACACATTCTATAGCCTATAAACACCCGACACATTCCACATCCTATAAACACCCGACACATTCCACATCCTATAAACATCCGACACATTCTATATCTTATAAACACCCGACACATTCCACATCCTATAAACACCCGACACATTCTATATCCTATAAACACCCAACACATTCCACATCCTATAAACACCCGACACATTCCACATCCTATAAACACCCGACACATTCTATATCTTATAAACACCCAACACATTCCACATCCTATAAACACCCGACACATTCTATATCCTATAAACACCCGACACATTCCACATCCTATAAACACCCGACACATTCTGTATCCTATAAACACCCGACACATTCTATATCTTATAAACATCCGACACATTTCACATCCTATAAACACCCGACACATTCCACATCCTATAAACACCCGACACATTCTATATTTTATAAACACCCGACACATTCCACATCCTATAAACACCCGACACATTCTATATCCTATAAACACCCGACACATTCCACATCCTATAAACACCCGACACATTCTGAATCCTATAAACACCCGACACATTCTATATCTTATAAACATCTGACACATTCCACATCCTATAAACACCCGACACATTCTATATCTTATAAACATCCGACACATTCTATATCCTATAAACACCCGACACATTCTATATCTTATAAACACCCGACACATTCCACATCCTATAAACACCCGACACATTCTATATCCTATAAACACCCAACACATTCCACATCCTATAAACACCCGACACATTCTATATCTTATAAACACCCGACACATTCCACATCCTATAAACACCCGACACATTCTATATCTTATAAACACCCGACACATTCCACATCCTATAAACACCCGACACATTCTATATCCTATAAACACCCAACACATTCCACATCCTATAAACACCCGACACATTCTATATCTTATAAACACCCGACACATTCCACATCCTATAAACACCCGACACATTCTATATCTTATAAACACCCGACACATTCCACATCCTGGTGTCTCCTATTGGATGAAGTGATGAATGATGACCCTGTAAGAAGCCTGTAATGATCTCTGGTGCCTCCTATTGGATGTAGTGATCAATGATGACCCTGTAAGAAGCCTGTAACGATCTCTGGTGCCTCCTATTGGATGTAGCGATCAATGATGACCCTGTAAGGAGCCTGTAATGATCTCTGGTGCCTCCTATTGGATGTAGTGATGAATGATGACCCTGTAAGGAGCCTGTAATGATCTCTGGTGCCTCCTATTGGATGTAGTGATCAATGATGACCCTGTAAGAAGCCTGTAACGATCTCTGGTGCCTCCTATTGGATGTAGCGATCAATGATGACCCTGTAAGGAGCCTGTAATGATCTCTGGTGCCTCCTATTGGATGTAGTGATGAATGATGACTGTGTAAGGAGCCTGTAACGATCTCTGGTGCCTCCTATTGGATGTAGCGATCAATGATGACCCTGTAAGGAGCCTGTAATGATCTCTGGTTCCTCCTATTGGATGTAGCGATCAATGATGACCCTGTAAGGAGCCTGTAATGATCTCTGGTGCCTCCTATTGGATGTAGTGATCAATGAAGACCCTGTAAGAAGCCTGTAATGATCTCTGGTGCCTCCTATTGGATGTAGTGATGAATGATGACTGTGTAAGAAGCCTGTAATGATCTCTGGTGCCTCCTATTGGATAAGTGAGGAATGACGACTGTGTAAGCAGCCTGTAATGATCTCTGGTGCCTCCTATTGGATGTAGTGATCAATGATGACCCTGTAAGGAGCCTGTAACGATCTCTGGTGCCTCCTATTGGATGTAGCGATCAATGATGACCCTGTTAGAAGCCTGTAATGATCTCTGGTGCCTCCTATTGGATGTAGCGATCAATGATGACCCTGTAAGAAGCCTGTAATGATCTCTGGTGCCTCCTATTGGATGTAGCGATCAATGATGACCCTGTTAGAAGCCTGTAATGATCTCTGGTGCCTCCTATTGGATGTAGCGATCAATGATGACCCTGTTAGAAGCCTGTAATGATCTCTGGTGCCTCCTATTGGATGTAGCGATCAATGACGACCCTGTAAGGAGCCTGTAACGATCTCTGGTGCCTCCTATTGGATGAAGTGATCAATGATGACCCTGTAAGAAGCCTGTAATGATCTCTGGTGCCTCCTATTGGATGAAGTGATGAATGATGACCCTGTAAGAAGCCTGTAACGATCTCTGGTGCCTCCTATTGGATGCAGTGATGAATGATGACCCTGTAAGAAGCCTGTAATGATCTCTGGTGCCTCCTATTGGATGAAGTGATGAATGATGACCCTGTAAGAATCCTGTAATGATCTCTGGTGCCTCCTATTGGATGAAGTGATGAATGAAGACCCTGTAAGAAGCCTGTAACGATCTCTGGTGCCTCCTATTGGATGTAGCGATCAATGATGACCCTGTAAGAATCCTGTAATGATCTCTGGTGCCTCCTATTGGATGAAGTGATCAATGACGACCCTGTAAGAAGCCTGTAATGATCTCTGGTGCCTCCTATTGGATGAAGTGATGAATGATGACCCTGTAAGAAGCCTGTAATGATCTCTGGTGCCTCCTATTGGATGTAGTGATCAATGAAGACCCTGTAAGAAGCCTGTAATGATCTCTGGTGCCTCCTATTGGATGTAGTGATGAATGATGACCCTGTAAGAAGCCTGTAATGATCTCTGGTGCCTCCTATTGGATGTAGTGATGAATGATGACCCTGTAAGAAGCCTGTAATGATCTCTGGTGCCTCCTATTGGATGTAGTGATGAATGATGACCCTATAAGAAGCCTGTAACGATCTCTGGTGCCTCCTATTGGATGTAGTGATGAATGATGACCCTGTAAGAAGCCTGTAACGATCTCTGGTGTCTCCTATTGGATGAAGTGATGAATGACGACCCTGTAAGAAGCTTGTAATGATCTCTGGTGCCTCCTATTGGATGAAGTGATCAATGATGACCCTGTAAGGAGCCTGTAATGATCTCTGGTGTCTCCTATTGGATGTAGTGATCAATGAAGACCCTGTAAGAAGCCTGTAATGATCTCTGGTGCCTCCTATTGGATGTAGTGATGAATGATGACCCTGTAAGAAGCCTGTAATGATCTCTGGTGCCTCCTATTGGATGTAGTGATGAATGATGACCCTGTAAGAAGCTTGTAATGATCTCTGGTGCCTCCTATTGGATGAAGTGATCAATGATGACCCTGTAAGGAGCCTGTAATGATCTCTGGTGTCTCCTATTGGATGTAGTGATCAATGTCGACCCTGTAAGAAGCCTGTAAGGATCTCTGTCATTTGTCACAGGACTCTGGATAAGAAGCAAAATAAGACCCTCCATTGGCGGAGACCCGTCACCTCCTCAGGGCAAAGGGAGAGGTCCGACTCAGCTGTATGAGAGGCCTCTAACTTTTAGGATTATTACACCTAATTGATGGTGTAAGATATAACGTTCTCTTCTGACTAATCTGGCAATTTGGATATTTCATTTCCCAGAGAAGCATTGTGTGGCCTATAAGTCTCCTTACACCAACTTGTCAGATGTGTCAGTCTCCACAGCGAGAAACATCCGACCTCAGAACATCTCCATAACATAAAATGCCAAAAGATCGCATGACTGGTTCCTTTATAGCTCAGCATCTGCAGAATGAGCATGTGACCGTGCGGGGACTATCATCGCTGAGCTTACTCTTACTGCTTTTTCTACCGTTTCTGATCAAATAAATGGTGGAAATGTGTGAATCCCCTCCGGCTCCAGTAATGGCTGATAACAGGGAGTAATAGATTGTAGTCACCTGTCCTACAGTCTCCTCCTCCAGTAATGGCTGATAACAGGGAGTAATAGATTGTACTCACCTGTCCTACAGTCTCCTCCCCCAGTAATGGCTGATATCAGGGAGTAATAGATTGTAGTCACCTGTCCTACAGTCTCCTCCTCCAGTAATGGCTGATAACAGGGAGTAATAGATTGTACTCACCTGTCCTACAGTCTCCTCCTCCAGTAATGGCTGATAACAGGGAGTAATAGATTGTACTCACCTGTCCTACAGTCTCCTCCTCCAGTAATGGCTGATAACAGGGAGTAATAGATTGTACTCACCTGTACTCACCTGTTATCAGGTGAGTGTTATGGGCGGCACGGTGGCTCAGTGGTTAGCACTGCAGCCTTGCAGCGCTGGGGTCCTGGGTTCAAATCCCACCAAGGACACCATCTGCAAGGAGTTTGTATGTTCTCCCCGTGTTTGCGTGGGTTTCCTCCGGGTACTCCGGTTTCCTCCCACACTCCAAAGACATACAGATAGGGACTCTAGATTGTGAGCCCCAATGGGGACAGTGTTGCAAATGTATGTAAAAGCGCTGTGGAATTAATAGCGCTATATAAATGAATAAAATTATTATTATTATTATTATTATTACCTGTCCTACAGTCTCCTCCCCCAGTAATGGCTGATAACAGGGAGTAATAGATTGTACTCACCTGTCCTACAGTCTCCTCCTCCAATAATGGCTGATAACAGGGAGTAATAGATTGTAGTCACCTGTCCTACAGTCTCCTCCTCCAGTAATGGCTGATAACAGGGAGTAATAGATTGTAGTTGTGAAGATGTAATTTACCCTCTCACTGTATATGCTGTACAGATTCCTATTTCAAGCTGGGTTCATTGTCTTATTTGAACTACTTCTGTGTCCATTTCTATTGTTGTAGGTAATCACCCCCCTAAAATGCAAGGTTATATCCTCTTGAGGCACTTCCATCCCTGGGAGTAGGGGGAGGTGGGCCTAGAGTCCAACTAGTGTAAACTCTGCTTACCTGGGAGATTCAGGCAGAGTGAGCTGAAACTTGAAGGGAGCAGGAGCTCCAGCCTGTGTGGCTGTGGACACGGACGGAGCTAGGCCTGTGTGGCGGCCCGTGGGATTGTGTGGAACTCTTTGGACTACTGTAAGGACGATTGCTTTGTAATCCGGTCCGAGGATTGTCGGGAAGGGCCCCCGAATCTGTTTTACGTGGACTTATCGTGTGCTGTTCTTGCATTCCTGTTAATAAACCTGTTGGATCATCCTCGGCCTCGTCCATCCTTTGCTCTGTTGTACACCCCCGTCACAGTAGTCACCTGTCCTACAGTCTCCTCCCCCAGTAATGGCTGATAACAGGGAGTAATAGATTGCACTCACCTGTCCTACAGTCTCCTCCTCCAGTAATGGCTGATAACAGGGAGTAATAGATTGTACTCACCTGTCCTACAGTCTCCTCCTCCAGTAATGGCTGATAACTGGGAGTAATAGATTGTAGTCACGTGTCCTACAGTCTCCTCCCCCAGTAATGGCTGATAACAGAGAGTAATAGATTGTAGTCACCTGTCCTACAGTCTCCTCCCCCAGTAATGGCTGATAACAGGGAGTAATAGATTGCACTCACCTGTCCTACAGTCTCCTCCTCCAGTAATAGGTAATAACAGGGAGTAATAGATTGTACTCACCTGTCCTACAGTCTCCTCCTCCAGTAATGGCTGATAACAGAGAGTAATAGATTGTACTCACCTGTCCTACAGTCTCCTCCTCCAGTAATGGCTGATAACAGGGAGTAATAGATTGTACTCACCTGTCCTACAGTCTCCTCCTCCAGTAATGGCTGATAACAGGGAGTAATAGATTGCACTCACCTGTCCTACAGTCTCCTCCTCCAGTAATGGCTGATAACAGGGAGTAATAGATTGTACTCACCTGTCCTACAGTTTCCTCCCCCAGTAATGGCTGATAACAGGGAGTAATAGATTGTAGTCACCTGTGCTACAGTCTCCTCCTCCAGTAGAGGCTGATAACAGGGAGTAATAGATTGTAGTTACCTGTCCTACAGACTCCTTCCCCAGTAATGGCTGATAACAGGGAGTAATAGATTGTGCTCACCTGTCCTACAGTCTCCTCCCCCAGTAATGGCTGATAACAGGGAGTAATAGATTGTACTCACCTGTCCTACAGTGTCCTCCCCAGTAATGACTGATAACAGGGAGTAATAGATTGTACTCACCTGTCCTACAGTGTCCTCCCCAGTAATGACTGATAACAGGGAGTAATAGATTGTACTCCCCTGTCCTATAGTCTCCTCCCCCAGTAATGGCTGGTAACAGGGAGTAATAGATTGCACTCACCTGTCCTACAGAATAGAATGTGTCGGGTGTTTATAGGATATAGAATGTGTCGGGTGTTTATAGGATGTGGAATGTGTCGGGTGTTTATAGGATGTGGAATGGGTCGGGTGTTTATAGGATGTGGAATGTGTCGGGTGTTTATAGGATGTGGAATGTGTCGGGTGTTTATAGGATGTGGAATGTGTCGGGTATTTATAGGATATAGAATGTGTCGGGTGTTTATATGATGTGGAATGTGTCGGGTGTTTATAGGATGTGGAATGTGTCGGGTGTTTATAGGATATAGAATGTGTCAGGTGTTTATAGGATATAGAATGTGTCGGGTGTTTATAGGATATAGAATGTGTCGGGTGTTTATAGGATGTGGAATGTGTCGGGCGTTTATAGGATGTGGAATGTGTCGGGTGTTTATAGGATGTGGAATGTGTCGGGTGTTTATAGGATATAGAATGTGTCGGGTGTTTATAGGATATAGAATGTGTCGGGTGTTTATAGGATGTGGAATGTGTCGGGTGTTTATAGGATGTGGAATGTCAGGTGTTTATAGGATATAGAATGTGTCGGGTGTTTATAGGATAAAGTATGTGTCGGGTGTTTATAGGATATAGAATGTGTCGGGTGTTTATAGGATGTGGAATGTGTCGGGTGTTTATAGGATATAGAATGTGTCGGGTGTTTATAGGATGTGGAATGTGTCGGGTGTTTATAGGATGTGGAATGTGTCGGGTGTTTATAGGATGTGGAATGTGTCGGGTGTTTATAGGATGTGGAATGTGTCGGGTGTTTATAGGATGTGGAATGTGTCGGGTCTTTATAGGATGTGGAATGTGTCGGGTCTTTATAGGATGTGGAATGTGTCGGGTGTTTATAAGATATAGAATGTGTCGGGTGTTTTTAGGATGTGGAATGTGTCGGGTGTTTATAGGATGTGGAATGTGTCGGGTGTTTATAGGATGTGGAATGTGTCGGGTGTTTATAGGATATAGAATGTGTCGGGTGTTTATAGGATATAGAATGTGTCGGGTGTTTATAGGATATAGAATGTGTCGGGTGTTTATAGGATGTGGAATGTGTTGGGTGTTTATAGGATATAGAATGTGTCGGGTGTTTATAGGATATAGAATGTGTCGGGTGTTTATAGGATATAGAATGTGTCGGGTCTTTATAGGATGTGGAATGTGTCGGGTGTTTATAAGATATAGAATGTGTCGGGTGTTTTTAGGATGTGGAATGTGTCGGGTGTTTATAGGATATAGAATAAGTCGGGTGTTTATAGGATATAGAATGTGTCGGGTGTTTATAAGATATAGAATGTGTCGGGTGTTTATAGGATGTGGAATGTGTCGGATGTTTATAAGATATAGAATGTGTCGGGTGTTTATAGGATGTGGAATGTGTCGGGTGTTTATAGGATGTGGAATGTGTCGGGTGTTTATAGGATGTGGAATGTGTCGGGTGTTTATAGGATATAGAATGTGTCGGGTGTTTATAGGATATAGAATGTGTCGGGTGTTTATAGGATGTGGAATGTGTCGGGTGTTTATAAGATATAGAATGTGTCGGGAGTTTATAGGATATAGAATGTGTTGGGTGTTTATAAGATATAGAATGTGTCGGGTGTTTATAGGATGTGGAATGTGTCGGGTGTTTATAGGATGTGGAATGTGTCGGGTGTTTATAGGATATAGAATGTGTCGGGTGTTTATAGGATACAGAATGTGTCGGGTGTTTATAGGATGTGGAATGTGTCGGGTGTTTATAGGATATAGAATGTGTCGGGTGTTTATAGGATGTGGAATGTGTCGGGTGTTTATAAGATATAGAATGTGTTGGGTGTTTATAGGATATAGAATGTGTCGGATGTTTATAAGATATGGAATGTGTCGGGTGTTTATAGGATGTGGAATGTGTCGGGTGTTTATAGGATGTGGAATGTGTTGGGTGTTTATAGGATATAGAATGTGTCGGGTGTTTATAGGATATAGAATGTGTCGGGTGTTTATAGGATGTGGAATGTGTCGGGTGTTTATAAGATATAGAATGTGTTGGGTGTTTATAGGATGTGGAATGTGTCGGGTGTTTATAAGATCTAGAATGTGTCGGGTGTTTATAGGATATAGAATGTGTCGGGTGTTTATAAGATATAGAATGTGTCGGGTGTTTATAGGATGTGGAATGTGTCGGGTGTTTATAGGATGTGGAATGTGTCGGGTGTTTATAGGATATAGAATGTGTCGGGTGTTTATAGGATGTGGAATGTGTCGGGTGTTTATAAGATATAGAATGTGTCGGGTGTTTATAGGATATAGAATGTGTCGGGTGTTTATAAGATATAGAATGTGTCGGGGGGTTTATAGGATATAGAATGTGTCGGGTGTTTATAGGATGTGGAATGTGTCGGGTGTTTATAAGATATAGAATGTGTCAGGTGTTCATAGGATATAAAATGTGTCGGATGTTTATAAGATATGGAATGTGTCGGGTGTTTATAGGATGTGGAATGTGTCGGGTGTTTATAGGATGTGGAATGTGTTGGGTGTTTATAGGATATAGAATGTGTCGGGTGTTTATAGGATATAGAATGTGTCGGGTGTTTATAGGATGTGGAATGTGTCGGGTGTTTATAAGATATAGAATGTGTTGGGTGTTTATAGGATGTGGAATGTGTCGGGTGTTTATAAGATCTAAAATGTGTCGGGTGTTTATAGGATATAGAATGTGTCGGGTGTTTATAAGATATAGAATGTGTCGGGTGTTTATAGGATGTGGAATGTGTCGGGTGTTTATAGGATGTGGAATGTGTTGGGTGTTCATAGGATATAGAATGTGTCGGGTGTTTATAGGATATAGAATGTGTCGGGTGTTTATAAGATATAGAATGTGTCGGGGGGTTTATAGGATATAGAATGTGTCGGGTGTTTATAGGATGTGGAATGTGTCGGGTGTTTATAAGATATAGAATGTGTCGGTGTTCATAGGATATAGAATGTGTCGGGTGTTTATAAGATATAGAATGTGTCGGGTGTTCATAGGATATAGAATGTGTCGGGTGTTTATAAGATATAGAATGTGTCGGATGTTTATAGGATGTGGAATGTGTCGGGTGTTTATAGGATGTGGAATGTGTCGGGTGTTTATAGGCTATAGAATGTGTCGGGTGTTTATAGGATGTGGAATGTGTCGGGTGTTTATAGGATATAGAATGTGTCGGGTGTTTATAGGATGTGGAATGTGTCGGGTGTTTATAGGATGTGGAATGTGTTGGGTGTTTATAGGATATAGAATGTGTCGGGTGTTTATAGGATGTGGAATGTGTCCGGTGTTTATAGGATGTGGAATGTGTCGGGTGTTTATAGGATGTGGAATGTGTCCGATGTTTATAGGATGTGGAATGTGTCGGGTGTTTATAGGATATAGAATGTGTCGGGTGTTTATAGGATGTGGAATGTGTCGGGTGTTTATAAGATATAGAATGTGTCGGGTGTTTATAGGATGTGGAATGTGTCGGGTGTTTATAAGATATAGAATGTGTCGGGTGTTTATAGGATATAGAATGTGTCGGATGTTTATAAGATATAGAATGTGTCGGGTGTTTATAGGATGTGGAATGTGTCGGGTGTTTATAAGATATAGAATGTGTCGGGTGTTTATAGGATGTGGAATGTGCCGGGTGTTTATAAGATATAGAATGTGTCGGGTGTTTATAGGATATAGAATGTGTCGGGTGTTTATAGGATGTGGAATGTGTCGGGTGTTTATAGGATGTGGAATGTGTCAGATGTTTATAAGATATAGAATGTGTCGGGTGTTTATAGGATACAGAATGTGTCGGGTATTTATAGGATGTGGAATGTGTCGGGTGTTTATAGGATATAGAATGTGTCGGGTGTTTATAGGATGTGGAATGTGTCGGGTGTTTATAAGATATAGAATGTGTCGGGTGTTTATAGGATGTGGAATGTGTCGGGTGTTTATAGGATGTGGAATGTGTCGGATGTTTATAAGATATAGAATGTGTCGGGTGTTTATAGGATACAGAATGTGTCGGGTGTTTATAGGATGTGGAATGTGTCGGGTGTTTATAGGATATAGAATGTGTCGGGTGTTTATAGGATGTAGAATGTGTCGGGTGTTTATAAGATATAGAATGTGTCGGGTGTTTATAGGATGTGGAATTTGTCGGGTGTTTATAGGATGTGGAATGTGTTGGGTGTTTATAGGATATAGAATGTGTCGGGTGTTTATAGGATGTGGAATGTGTCGGGTGTTTATAAGATATAGAATGTGTCGGATGTTTATAGGATGTGGAATGTGTCGGGTGTTTATAGGATGTGGAATGTGTCGGGTGTTTATAGGCTATAGAATGTGTCGGGTGTTTATAGGATGTGGAATGTGTCGGGTGTTTATAAGATATAGAATGTGTCGGGTGTTTATAGGATTTGGAATGTGTCGGGTGTTTATAGGATGTGGAATGTGTTGGGTGTTTATAGGATATAGAATGTGTCGGGTGTTTATAGGATGTGGAATGTGTCCGGTGTTTATAGGATGTGGAATGTGTCGGGTGTTTATAGGATGTGGAATGTGTCCGGTGTTTATAAGATGTGGAATGTGTCGGGTGTTTATAGGATATAGAATGTGTCGGGTGTTTATAGGATGTGGAATGTGTCGGGTGTTTATAAGATATAGAATGTGTCGGGTGTTTATAGGATGTGGAATGTGTCGGGTGTTTATAAGATATAAAATGTGTCGGGTGTTTATAGGATATAGAATGTGTCGGGTGTTTATAGGATGTGGAATGTGTCGGGTGTTTATAGGATGTGGAATGTGTCGGATGTTTATAAGATATAGAATGTGTCGGGTGTTTATAGGATACAGAATGTGTCGGGTGTTTATAGGATGTGGAATGTGTCGGGTGTTTATAGGATATAGAATGTGTCGGGTGTTTATAGGATGTGGAATGTGTCGGGTGTTTATAAGATATAGAATGTGTCGGGTGTTTATAGGATGTGGAATGTGTCGGGTGTTTATAGGATGTGGAATGTGTCGGATGTTTATAAGATATAGAATGTGTCGGGTGTTTATAGGATACAGAATGTGTCGGGTGTTTATAGGATGTGGAATGTGTCGGGTGTTTATAGGATATAGAATGTGTCGGGTGTTTATAGGATGTGGAATGTGTCGGGTGTTTATAACATATAGAATGTGTCGGGTGTTTATAGGATACAGAATGTGTCGGGTGTTTATAGGATGTGGAATGTCTCGGGTGTTTATAGGATATAGAATGTGTCGGGTGTTTATAGGATGTGGAATGTGTCGGGTGTTTATAAGATATAGAATGTGTCGGGTGTTTATAGGATGTGGAATGTGTCGGGTGTTTATAGGATGTGGAATGTGTCGGATGTTTATAAGATATAGAATGTGTCGGGTGTTTATAGGATACAGAATGTGTCGGGTGTTTATAGGATGTGGAATGTGTCGGGTGTTTATAGGATATAGAATGTGTCGGGTGTTTATAGGATGTGGAATGTGTCGGGTGTTTATAAGATATAGAATGTGTCGGGTGTTTATAGGATATAGAATGTGTCGGATGTTTATAAGATATAGAATGTGTCGGGTGTTTATAGGATGTGGAATGTGTCGGGTGTTTATAGGATGTGGAATGTGTCGGGTGTTTATAGGATGTGGAATGTGTTGGGTGTTTATAGGATATAGAATGTGTCGGGTGTTTATAGGATATAGAATGTGTCGGGTGTTTATAGGATGTGGAATGTGTCGGGTGTTTATAAGATATAGAATGTGTTGGGTGTTTATAAGATATAGAATGTGTCGGGTGTTTATAGGATATAGAATGTGTCGGGTGTTTATAAGATATAGAATGTGTCGGGTGTTTATAGGATATAGAATGTGTCGGGTGTTTATAGGATGTGGAATGTGTCGGGTGTTTATAAGATATAGAATGTGTTGGGTGTTTATAGGATATAGAATGTGTCGGGTGTTTATAAGATATAGAATGTGTCGGGTGTTTATAGGATGTGGAATGTGTCGGGTGTTTATAAGATATAGAATGTGTCGGGTGTTCATAGGATATAGAATGTGTCGGGTGTTTTTAAGATATAGAATGTGTCGGGTGTTTATAGGATGTGGAATGTGTCGGAGATCGTTACAGGCTTCTAACAGGGTCATCATTGATCGCTACATCCAATAGGAGGCACCAGAGATCATTACAGGCTTCTTACAGGGTCGTCATTCCTCACTTATCCAATAGGAGGCACCAGAGATCGTTACAGGCTCCTTACACAGTCATCATTGATCGCTACATCCAATAGGAGGCACCAGAGATCGTTACAGGCTTCTTACAGGGTCGTCATTGATCGCTTCATCCAATAGGAGGCACCAGAGATCGTTACAGGCTCCTTACAGGGTCGTCATTCATCACTTCATCCAATAGGAGACACCAGAGATCGTTACAGGCTTCTTACAGGGTCATCATTGATCGCTACATCCAATAGGAGGCACCAGAGATCGTTACAGGCTCCTTACAGGGTCATCATTGATCACTACATCCAATAGGAGGCACCAGAGATCATTACAGGCTCCTTACAGGGTCATCATTGATCACTACATCCAATAGGAGGCACCAGAGATCATTACAGGCTCCTTACAGGGTCTTCATTGATCACTACATCCAATAGGAGGCACCAGAGATCATTACAGGATTCTTACAGGGTCATTAGGGATCGCTACATCCAATAGGAGGCACCAGAGATCATTACAGGCTTCTTACAGGGTCATTATTGATCGCTACATCCAATAGGAGGCACCAGATATTGTTACAAGCTCCTTACAGGGTCGTCATTGATCGCTATATCCAATAGGAGGCACCAGAGATCGTTACAGGCTTCTTATAGGGTCGTCATTGATCACTGCATCCAATAGGAGGCACCAGAGATCGTTATAGGCTCCTTACAGGGTCTTCATTGATCACTACATCCAATAGGAGGCACCAGAGATCATTACAGGATTCTTACAGGGTCATTAGGGATCACTACATCCAATAGGAGGCACCAGAGATCATTACCGGCTTCTTACAGGGTCATTAGGGATCACTACATCCAATAGGAGGCACCAGAGATCGTTACAGGCTTCTTATAGGGTCATTAGGGATCACTACATCCAATAGGAGGCACCAGAGATCATTACAGGCTCCTTACAGGGTCGTCATTAATCGCTACATCTAATAGGAGGCACCAGAGATCGTTTCAGGCTCCTTACAGGGTCGTCATTGATCACTTCATCCAATAGGAGGCACCAGAGATCATTACAGGCTTCTTACAGGGTCGTCATTGATCACTACATCTAATAGGAGGCACCAGAGATCATTACAGGCTCCTTACAGGGTCGTCATCGCTACATCCAATAGGAGGCACCAGATATTGTTACAGGCTCCTTACAGGGTCGTCATTGATCACTACATCCAATAGGAGGCACCAGATATTGTTACAGGCTCCTTACATTGTCATCATTGATCGCTACATCCAATAGGAGGCACCAGAGATCGTTTCAGGCTTCTTAAAGGGTCGTCATTGATCGCTACATCCAATAGGAGGCACCAGAGATCATTACAGGCTTCTTACAGGGTCATCATTGATCGCTACATCCAATAGGAGGCACCAGAGATCATTACAGGATTCTTACAGGGTCATCATTGATCGCTACATCCAATAGGAGGCACCAGAGATCATTACAGGCTCCTTACAGGGTCATCATTGATCGCTACATCCAATAGGAGGTACCAGAGATTATTACAGGCTTCTTACAGGGTCATTAGGGATCGCTACATCCAATAGGGGGCACCAGAGATCGTTACAGGATTCTTACAGGGTCATCATTGATCACTACATCCAATAGGAGGCACCAGAGATCATTACAGGCTCCTTACAGGGTCATTAGGGATCACTACATCCAATAGGAGGCACCAGAGATCATTACAGGCTCCTTACACGGTCATCATTGATCACTACATCCAATAGGAGGCACCAGAGATCATTACAGGCTCCTTACAGGGTCATTAGGGATCACTACATCCAATAGGAGGCACCAGAGATCATTACAGGCTCCTTACACGGTCATCATTGATCGCTACATCCAATAGGAGGCACCAGAGATCATTACAGGCTCCTTACAGGGTCATCATTGATCGCTACATCTAATAGGAGGCACCAGAGATCATTACAGGCTCCTTACAGGGTCGTCATTGATCGCTACATCCAATAGGAGGCACCAGAGATCGTTACAGGCTCCTTACAGGGTCATCATTGATCGCTACATCCAATAGGAGGAACCAGAGATCGTTACAGGCTCCTTACAGGGTCGTCATTGATCACTTCATCCAATAGGAGGCACCAGAGATCATTACAGGCTTCTTACAGGGTCATCATTGATCGCTACATCCAATAGGAGGCACCAGAGATCATTACAGGCTCCTTACAGGGTCATCATTGATCGCTACATCCAATAGGAGGCACCAGAGATCATTACAGGCTCCTTACAGGGTCATCATTGATCGCTACATCCAATAGGAGGCACCAGAGATCGTTACAGGCTCCTTACAGGGTCGTCATTGATCGCTACATTCAATAGGAGGCACCAGAGATCATTACAGGCTCCTTACAGGGTCATCATTGATCGCTACATCCAATAGGAGGCACCAGAGATCGTTACAGGCTCCTTACAGGGTCGTCATTGATCGCTACATCCAATAGGAGGCACCAGAGATCATTACAGGCTCCTTACAGGGTCATCATTGATCGCTACATCCAATAGGAGGCACCAGAGATCATTACAGGCTCCTTACAGGGTCATCATTGATCGCTACATCCAATAGGAGGCACCAGAGATCGTTACAGGCTCCTTACAGGGTCGTCATTGATCGCTACATTCAATAGGAGGCACCAGAGATCATTACAGGCTCCTTACAGGGTCATCATTGATCGCTACATCCAATAGGAGGCACCAGAGATCGTTACAGGCTCCTTACAGGGTCGTCATTGATCGCTACATCCAATAGGAGGCACCAGAGATCATTACAGGCTCCTTACAGGGTCATCATTGATCGCTACATCCAATAGGAGGCACCAGAGATCATTACAGGCTCCTTACAGGGTCATCATTGATCGCTACATCCAATAGGAGGCACCAGAGATCGTTACAGGCTCCTTACAGGGTCATCATTGATCGCTACATCCAATAGGAGACACCAGAGATCGTTACAGGCTCCTTACAGGCTCGTCATTGATCACTACTTATTTTCAGGATTGGTCTTATTTTCGGGGAAACACGATATTTTCCATTGATGGTCACCTGTGACTGAGGGGGGCTTTTTTAGTCTGTGCAGGGTCTGGAGCTCTTTATGGGGGTCCTATATTCAGAGCTCTTATGTTATTATGCAGGACTTTCCTGTATAAATCGTCCATGGCTTCCCCTGGTTTGCATTACATAGCTGTTCTGTTGCTGCGTCTCTCAGTGCAGATCTTCAGGTCTTTATTAGGTGGTGTTGTCAGCCATTACATGTCTCTGCTGCCTGCACGCTGTCTGCAGTACCAGCCAGTTCCCAGTTGCTTGTGGTGAACACATACAAGTAGTGAGACCCCTAGAGGCCCCTAGAGGCCATACAGCATATACATATTGCTACAATAGCCCCTCTGTGGACTGGGAAACCTAACAGTGAATAAAGAGGGGCTCGCACAGTCAGGGTCTCTGTGTAGGGACCTGTATTTCGGCGCGTCCCTCCAGTCTTCCGGATCCTCGCTCTGATTTTGGTGACGTATTCTCAGAGGGAGGATGTCAGGAGCCGGCACCCCATAGGCTTTACGACAGCACTGAGGGGTTCAGGATGGGGGTGAAATTGCCCAAGTGCAGACTGTGACCCTGTCCGGCCCTGAGAGATGCGCTCACAAGCAGTATACAGCGTGTCCACCCATATCCTGTATACACCGCACCTATATACAGTGTGTCCACCCATATCCTGTATACACCGCACCTATATACAGTGTGTCCACCCATATCCTGTATACACCGCACCTATATACAGTGTGTCCGCCCATATCCTGTATACACCGCACCTATATACAGTGTGTCCGCCCATATCCTGTATACACCGCACCTATATACAGTGTGTCCACCCATATCCTGTATACACCGCACCTATATACAGTGCGTCCACCCATATCCTGTATACACCGCACCTATATACAGTGTGTCCACCCATATCCTGTATACACCGCACCTATATACAGTGTGTCCACCCATATCCTGTATACACCGCACCTATACACAGTGCGTCCACCCATATCCTGTATACACCGCACCTATATACAGTGTGTCCACCCATATCCTGTATACACCGCACCTATATACAGTGTGTCCACCCATATCCTGTATACACCTATATACAGTGTGCCCACCCATATCCTGTATACATCGCACCTATATACAGCGTGTCCACCCATATCCTGTATACACTGCACCTATATACAGTGTATCCACCCATATCCTGTATACACCGCACCTATATACAGTGTGTTCACCCGTATCCTGTATACACCGCACCTATATACAGTGTGTCCACCCATATACTGTATACACCGCACCTATATACAGCGTGTCCACCCATATCCTGTATACACCGCACCTATATACAGTGCGTCCACCCATATCCTGTATACACCACACCTATATACAGTGTGTCCACCCATATCCTGTATACACCGCACCTATATACAGTGTGTCCACCCATATCCTGAATACACCGCACCTATATACAGTGTGTACACCCATATCCTGTATACACCGCACCTATATACAGTGCGTCCACCCATATCCTGTATACACCGCACCTATATACAGTGTGTCCACCCATATCCTGTATACACCGCATCTATATACAGCGTGTCCACCCATATCCTGTATACACCGCACCTATATACAGTGTGTCCACCCATATCCTATATACACTGCACCTATATACAGCGTGTCCACCCGTATCCTGTATACACCACACCTATATACAGTGCGTCCACCCGTATCCTGTATACACCGCACCTATATACAGTGCGTCCACCCATATCCTGTATACACCGCACCTATATACAGTGTGTCCACCCATATCCTGTATACACCGCACCTATATACAGTGTGTCCACCCATATCCTGTATACACCGCACCTATATACAGTGTGTCCACCCGTATCCTGTATACACCGCACCTCTATACAGTGTGTCCACCCATATTATTATTATTATTATTATTTATTATTATAGCGCCATTTATTCCATGGCGCTTTACAAGTGAAAGAGGGTATACGTACAACAATCATTAACAGTACAAGACAGACTGGTATAGGAGGAGAGAGGACCCTGCCCGCGAGGGCTCACAGTCTACAGGAGGAGAGAGGACCCTGCCCGCGAGGGCTCACAGTCTACAGGAGGAGAGAGGACCCTGCCCGCGAGGGCTCACAGTCTACAGGGAATGGGTGATGGTACAATAGGTGAGGACAGAGCTGGTTGCGCAGTGGTCTACTGGGCTGAGGGCTATTGTAGGTTGTAGGCTTGTTGGAAGAGGTGGGTCTTGAGGTTCCTCTTGAAGCTTTCCACGGTAGGTGAGAGTCTGATGTGCTGAGGTAGAGCGTTCCAGAGTATGGGGGAGGCACGGGAGAAATCTTGTACACGATTGTGGGAAGAGGAAATAAGAGAGGAGCAGAGAAGGAGATCTTGTGAGGATCTAAGGTTGCGTGCAGGTAGGTACTGGGAGACTAGGTCACAGATGTAGGGAGGAGACAGGTTGTGCATGGCTTTGTATGTCATGGTTAATGTTTTGAACTGGAGTCGTTGGGCGATGGGAAGCCAGTGAAGGGATTGGCAGAGTGGCGAGGCTGGGGAGTAGCGAGGGGAGAGGTGGATTAAGCGGGCCGCAGAGTTTAGGATAGATTGGAGGGGTGCAAGAGTGTTGGAAGGGAGGCCAGAGAGCAGGAGGTTGCAGTAGTCGAGGCGGGAGATGATGAGGGCATGCACTAATGTTTTTGAAGATTCTTGGTTAAGAAAAGCACGGATCCGGGAGATATTTTTGAGTTGTAATCGGCATGAGGTGAAGAGGGCTTGGATGTGTGGCTTGAAGGATAGAGCAGAGTCGAGGGTTACTCCAAGGCAACGAGCTTGTGAGACTGGGGAGAGTGAGCAACCATCAAGTTTGATGGAAAGGCTTGTTGGAGGAGGTGAGTGAGGAGGAGGAAAGACAATAAACTCTGTTTTGTCCATGTTAAGTTTTAGGAATCGTGCAGAGAAGAAGGATGAAATAGCAGACAGACATTGTGGAATTTTGGTTAGTAGAGAGGTAATGTCAGGTCCAGAGAGGTAGATCTGTGTGTCATCGGCATAGAGATGATACTGGAAGCCGTGGGACTCTATGAGCTGTCCCAAGCCGAAGGTATAGATGGAGAACAGCAGGGGTCCAAGAACTGAGCCTTGAGGGACACCGACAGATAGGGGGCGAGCTGAGGAAGTGGTGTGAGAATGGGAGACGCTGAAAGTTCGGTCGGTTAGGTATGAGGAGATCCAAGATAGGGCCAAGTCTGTGATGCCCAGAGATGAGAGAATCTGTAGTAGGAGGGAATGGTCTACTGTGTCGAAGGCAGAGGACAGGTCCAGGAGGAGGAGGATAGAGTAGTGTCGCTTGGCTTTGGCGGTTAGTAGATCATTGGTGACTTTGGTTAGGGCACTTTCGGTAGAATGATGTGGTCGGAAGCCAGATTGAAGCCGGTCAAAGAGGGAGCAGGAGGAGAGGTATGAGGATAATTCAAGATGGACATGCTGTTCCAGTAGTTTTGAGTCATAGGGGAGAAGGGATATGGGGCGATAGTTTGACACAGAGGATGGGTCAAGGGAGGGCTTTTTGAGGATGGGTGTAATAGAGGCATGTTTAAAGCATGAAGGGAATACACCACTTGCTAGTGATAGGTTGAAGAGATGGGTTAGGGCTGGGATGAGGACTGCGGTGATGTTGGGGATGAGGTGCGATGGGAGCGGGTCCAGTGCACAGGTGGTTAGATGTGATCTTGAGAGTAGAGTGGAGAGATTGTTTTCTGTCATGGTGGAGAAGCTGGATTTGGAGGAAGAGGGATGAGTAGCTATGATGAGGGGCTGTGGTGATTGTGGGCCAAAGCTTGCTCTGATGTTGTCAATCTTCTGCTTGAAGAAAGAGGCAAAGTCTTCAGCTGAGATGAGAGGAGAGGGAGGTGGTGCCGGAGGACGGAGGAGAGAATTGAAAGTGTTGAATAGCTGTTTAGGGTTGTGAGAGAAAGAAGATATGAGGGATGAGAAGTAGGTTTGTTTTGCAGCAGTGAGTGTGGACTTGAAAGTGGTGAGGGACTCTTTATATGCAATGAAGTGCTCAGTGGAATGAGACCTCTTCCATCTGCGCTCAGCAATTCTGGAAGCCCGTCTAAGTTCTTTAGTCTGCCTTGTGTGCCAGGGTTGCCTGTTGATTGTGCGGGTTTTGGTGTGTGTGAGGGGGGCAGCTGATTCGAGAGCTGCAGAGATTGTAGTGTTGTATAAAGTTGCAGCGGCATCTGCATCATGTAGAAATGCAATGTCTGTGAGGGGGAGAAGGGACTGAGAAAGGGCGTGTAAATCAATGTGTTTGATATTTCTGCGAGGGTATGAAAATTTGTGGAGGGGGGGTTGCATACTTGGAGAAGAGAGGGAAGAGAATGTGAGTAGGTTGTGGTCAGACAGGGGGAGAGGTGAGTTAGAGAGGTTAGATAGGGAACAGAGGCGAGTGAAGATGAGGTCCAGCGTGTGGCCATCTTTGTGAGTAGCTGCAGAAGACCATTGGGTGAGGCTGAAGGAGGAAGCGAGTGTTAGAAGTTTGGAGACAGATGAGTGGGAAGTGTCAATGGGGATATTGAAATCACCCATAATGATGGTGGGGATGTCGGTGGAAAGGAAGTGTAGTAGCCAGGTGGTGAAATGGTCAAAAAAGGCAGTGGCTGGCCCTGGAGGGCGGTAAATGACAGCCAGTTGAAGGTTGGAGGGGGCGTAGATGCGTAAGGAGTGCACCTCAAAAGAGGGGAGCGTGACAGAGGGTGGTAGAGGAATTGGTGTAAAGGAGCATTGGTCGGACAGGAGCAAACCAACTCCTCCACCATGCTTGTTACTGGGGCGGGGGGGTGAGAGAGTTGGAGACCACCATAAGAAAGTGCAGCAGGAGAGGCAGTGTCAGAGGGGGTGAGCCGGGAGAGGCAGTGTCAGAGGGGGTGAACCGGGAGAGGCAGTGTCAGAGGGGGTGAACCGGGAGAGGCAGTGTCAGAGGGGGTGAGCCGGGAGAGGCAGTGTCAGAGGGGGTGAACCGGGAGAGGCAGTGTCAGAGGGGGTGAGCCAGGCGAGGCAGTGTCAGAGAGGGTGAGCCAGGTTTCTGTGATGGCGAGGAAGGAGAGTTTATTAGTGATGAACAGATCATGAATATAGGATAGTTTGTTGCAGGCAGAGCGAGCGTTCCATAGAGCTCCTGTTAGTGGGACTGGGGGAGCGGGGGTTGGGTGAATGGGTATGAGGTTTGCGAGGTTGCGGACATTTGTGTTAGGTTGTTGAAGAGGGTTTGAAGTGACAATAGGGATGTGGTGAGGAGGACCAGGATTTGGAGCAATATCCCCAGCAGTGAGGAGAAGCAGTGAGAGTGTTAGTAGGTGGGAGCAGGAGAGGCCATGAGGTGGCCGTGAGTGTCTGGAGACTCTGGGTGAAATGTGGAGGAAAATATGTGAGGGGAAGGTGAGATGGGTGGGGAGGATGGAGGGAGAGATGGGTGGGGAGGATGGAGGGAGAGATGGGTGGGGAGGATGGAGGGAGAGATGGGTGGGGAGGATGGAGGGAGAGATGGGTGGGGAGGATGGAGGGAGAGATGGGTGGGGAGGATGGAGGGAGAGATGGGTGGGGAGGATGGAGGGAGAGATGACTAGTTCATTACTGGCTTTAGGGATCAGAGGGAGCAGTAAAAAGTGAAGTATTATAGGGGTGAGAGTGAATAGAAACACAAACATTATTTACAGTGACTATGTCTGCTGTTACCTTCCGGTCACTTCCGGCCCAATTCTGGCCTAATTCAATGCATCATACTTATATGGTGCAGACTTGTCTTGGTGCAGACGAAAAGTCTTGTGCAGACTTTTATTTGCCCCACTATATACACATACAAGTGCACTCAGCTGTGAAGGGGTGGGGTGCAAGACTAACCCCTTGATCACTCAATCAAAGAAAAAAAAAAAAAAAGAAAAAAGAAGATGCTGCTTAACATAGGCAAAATAAACAAAGGTCATAAAAGGGGGGTGCTAAACAGGGGGGGAAAGATCACAGTGAGATGCTGGAGGATGTCAGGAAGATATTGAAGCAGAGAAAGAACAGGTCAGATATAGTGCAAAAGTAGAGTACATGAATTGACATACCAGGTATTAGCACACAGCAGAGCAAAGTGGAGTGAAGATCAGTTCATGGGAAAGTAGAGTGTATATCCTGTATACACCGCACCTATATACAGTGTGTCCACCCATATCCTGTATACACCTGTGACGGGGAGTACATCAGAGCAAAGAGAGACAACAGGCCGAGGATGATCCAACAGGTTTACTAACAGGAATACAGGAACAGCACACGACAAGTCCAAATAAAACAGATTCGGGGGCACCTCCCGATAATCCAAAGTGCCAGATCACAACGTAATAGTCCTTTTCAGAGTCCCAGAAATCCCACACAATCCACTGGACGGCGAGGTCTGTCCGCAGATTCAGATCGCGCTCCCTTCCTCTTCAAAAACTCAACTCCCAACTGCATTTAGAAACAGGAGTGAATTGTTTGAGCTCGTGGGCCCGCCCCTCAAGGGTAGGGGTCTATGCAATGGTTGGGCCCACTAGAAGATTCTAGAAGGTTGGCTCCGAGATGTCTACAGGTTTGTGTAGTTGGCGTTATCCACTGCTTACGAAACAATGAGAAGTTCCCCTGGCTGTGTGGACAAGAGATAATTGCATTATGGGCCCAGAGACACAGGAGATGGGGGGAAGGTATGGTTACTTACATCCCAAGACATTTCAAAGTGTTCAGTAAGTACAACCAAAGGAAAGTGACATCACATCCTGACATAGTATTACAGCAAATACAGTGAGAAGGTAAAATACATCATGACAATTCCTTCCCCTCCCCAACTTGTGTACGTACTAGGGACCTCTACAGGTCGCTGGTTAAGTACACGCAGGCATGGCTGACAGGACTCAAGGCTCCTCTTGCCTGGACAGTCCATCTGCATTTTGGTGTTGGCTGCCCCTTCTATATTGTATGGTAAAGTTATAGGGCTGCAGAGCCAGGCTCCATCGCAGTAAGCGTCCATTGTCCCCAGAGACTCTGTTCAGCCAGGTGAGGGGATTGTGATCAGTAACCACAGTGAATTCCCGTCCATACAGATACGGCCGTAGTTTCTTAAGGGCCCACACTACAGCCAGACATTCCTTCTCAACAGTTGCATAGGCCACTTCTCGGTCCAGCAGTTTCCGGCTGAGATAGGCGATGGGGTGCTCGTCCCCAGCTGCATTCACCTGGCTGAGGACAGCTCCCAGTCCATAAGCAGAGGCATCCGTTTGCACAATGAATCTCCTCTTGTAGTCTGGAGCAGCCAGGACAGGATCGCAGATCAAAGCATCCTTCAGCGGTTAAAAGCCTCATCACAGGCTGGAGTCCAGATCACCAGCCGGGGCATTGTTTTCTTGGTCAGGTCAGTAAGAGGCTTGGCCACAGTACTGAAATGAGAAACAAATTTTCGGTAATAACTGGCAGTGCCCAGAAAAGCCATAACTTGTTTCTTAGTTTGGGGTACAGGCCAGTCTCTAATAGCCTGGATTTTGGCAGGTTCAGGTCGGAGCTTCCCTCCTCCCACTCTATGTCCTAGGTACTGGACTTCCCCCATCCCCAATTGGCATTTATCGGGTCGAATAGTTAGGCCGGCTGCCAGAATCAGGTCCAGAATAACGGCTACTTGATTCAGATGTTCCTCCCATGTGTGGCTGAAGACGGCGATATCATCCAAGTAGGCACAAGCAAAGTCATCACATCCCCGGAGGATCTGATCCACCATTCTCTGGAAGGTGGCCGGGGCATTTTTCATTCCAAAAGGCATGCTTAGAAATTCATACAGACCAAAGGGGGTTATAAAAGCGGACCGTTCTCTCCCTTCATCCGTTAGAGGGATCTGCCAGTATCCCTTACTGAGATCCAAGGTAGTGACATATCGGGACCCAGCCAGTCGGTCTAGAAGTTCGTCAATACGAGGCATTGGGTAAGGATCGCTGACGGTATGGTCGTTTAGTCGCCGATAGTCCACACAAAATCGAGTACTCCCATCCTTCTTGGGTACTAACACCACAGGGGAGGCCCAAGGGCTATGGGAGGCCTGGATTACCCCAAGCTGTAACATCTCCTCCAGTTCGTGCTGCATGGTGTTTCGAACTGATTCAGGTACCCGGTAAGGAGCCAGTTGTATGGGACGGATGCCCTGAGTGTCCACATGATGTTGGGTGACGGTGGTTCGACCTGGTTGGGATGAGAAAGCAGCCCGTCTCTGTTGAAGCACTTCCAGCATCTGGATTTTCTGTAAGGAGTCCAGGTAATCTCCCAGGGGAACCTGTTCCACAGTGGATGGGGCTCTCGCTGCTTCCACGAGATCAGGTAGAGAGTCCTCATCCTCTTGACCATCTTCTGAAGCCAACCGACAGCTTGCTATCATTGGAATGTTTCGGTCATGGTACTCCTTAATCATATTCACATGGACAGTCTTTTGCCTTAGCCCCTGATCATCTAAAGCAAGAAGGTAATTGGTATCATTCAGTTTTCTGAGAACCCGGAAGGGACCCTCCCATGTGGTCTGCAGTTTATTCTGCCGATGGGGAACAATCATTAAGACTTGTTGTCCTTCTACAAACTCCCGATAGCGTGCGTTACGGTCATACCATGTCTTCTGTCTGGTTTGAGCCATACGCAAATGACTCTGTGCAAAACTAGCAAGTTGGGCCAAGGTTTCTCGCAGCTTTAGGACATAAGGGACAACAGGGGTTCCTGTATCTTCAACTTGCCCCTCCCAGTATTCCTTGAGCAGGGTTAAGGGTCCTCGGACCTTTCTTCCATAGAGTAGTTCAAAGGGGGAGAACCCAGTGGACTCCTGGGGAACTTCCCGATAGGCAAACAAGAGATGGGGTAGGTACTTCTCCCAGTCTGAATCTCGGTCCGTGAAGGCCCTCAGCATATTCTTCAGAGTGCCGTTGAATCGTTCACAAAGTCCATTTGTTTGGGGATGATACGGGGTCGTTCGGATCGCTCGTACTCCACAGGTGCGCCACAGACACTGGACCAACTCTGACATAAACTGGGAGCCTTGGTCCGACAAGATCTCACTGGGGAATCCTACTCTGGTAAAAATAATAACCAAGGCCTCGGCCACCTTGGCTGCAGAGATACTTGACAAGGCCACGGCTTCTGGATATCGGGTGGCGTAGTCCACAACAGTGAGAATGTACTGCTTTCCAGATTTACTTGGTTTAGCCAGAGGTCCAATGATATCAACAGCTACTCTTTGAAAGGGTTCTTCTATTATAGGGAGCGGTTGCAGGGGTGCCTTTGGGTGATCTCCGGGTCGCCCTCTACGCTGACATATGTCACAAGTTCGGCAGAAATGCGCCACTGCTTGGGAAATCCCCGGCCAATAAAAAGTTTGAGTCAATCGTCTCTCGGTGCGGGTTTTGCCTTGATGGCCAGCCGTAGGAATGTCATGAGCCAGGTGTAATAGGGGAATTCTGTACTTCTGAGGAACAATCAGCTGTTTGCTATAAGTCCAGGGCTTATCTAGGGAGTCGGCATTGGCAACCCGATACAGAAGTCCATTTTCTCTGATAATTCTTTCTCCGTTTTCCCCTAGCTGCCCTATTTCAGCCCGAGTTCTAAAACTAGCAAGGGTGGGGTCAGTCTCTACTTCTTGTCTAAACTGAACTTTATCCCAAGTAACATTCATATTATCCCCACAAGAAGAATCACTCACCGGCTGTAATGGCAGTTCTGGTGGCCTCAGTTCCATGGATGGGTTGTACACGTCCACATGGGCTGCTCTCTTGGCTTGACTTCTGGTTACCGCACCGACAAAGTGGCAATGAAGATTCCCCACATCATTTCCTAGAAGAACGTCTGCAGGGAGGCCGCTCATCACACCGACCACACATTGTTTTGCCTCAAAGCCATAATCCAGGGTCACACTCGCTCTTGGAATATATCTCTGGGTACCTCCTGCCAGTTCAATGGCAATTCCTGGTCCCTTTTGAATTGCTTGTGGTTGAATTACTCGGGGATCGGCTATGGTGAGGAAAGCCCCAGTGTCACGGAAGCCAACAACTTTTTGGCCATCCAGCACGACCTCCTGTAGATGTTTGTCCTGAAGATCAGAAGAACAGGTGGCTGGAGCTCGCACCCCATAGACTCCGGGTAGGGGAGCCAGGATATCTGAGTCACTTGGCAAGTCATCAGGCACAGAATCCAGCTCTTCTCCTGGTGAAGGTGTCTGTAGGTAATGAACAGGCAAAGGCGGTCTGTAGCTGTTCTGTCTACGAACACCTGGACATTGGAATTGCATGTGCCCAGGCTGCCCACATCCATAACATCTGCGCTCTGGGATTCTTCCTCCGCGTCGTATTCCCAAAGGTGGAGCATGAGTAATGCGAGGCACAGTCACACGAAGGTCCCCATGAGTTGACGGTCTAGGGTGATGGTGAACATTGGGGCCAGAAGGACCAGGGGCCACCAGCGTTGGGGGGTTGGTGTTTTTTTTCTCACTGGGTAGTAGTTTTTTCCACTGAGGCTTGATGGTGAGAGCCTCATCAGCTAGAGCTGCAGCTTCCTCCACAGTGGCTGGTCTCCTTTCACGCACCCATTCCCGGATCTCAGCGGGGCACTTGAAGTAAAACTGCTCTTTTAGGAGGACCTGGAAGACGATCTCCAAGGTTAAGGCCTCCTCTGCCTCCAACCAACGATGCCACAGATGTTTGAGTTTGTGGGCATACATCTTGAAGGACACTTCCTCATCACATGCTAGAGTACGGAACTGAGTCCTGTAAGTGTCTGGCGTTACAGCATAATGTTCTAGAATAGTCTGTTTAATATCCGCATACTCACAGTTCCACCGAGGGTCCATAGCTCTATAGGCTGCAGCAGCTCCACCCTCTAAGAGCCCAACCAGATGCCGGACGCGCTCCCTTTCTGGGACTTCCATTAATCGACACTGATGCTCAAAGTCCTGGAAGAAGCCCTCAATGTCACCAGCAGCCTCATTAAACTGCTTGAAGTCTTTGCGGGACACTCTGGGAAGTTCCCTCATGATGGGTGCTGGGGTTACAGTCTGTCTGGAACCTCTCGCGGCTTCCACAGCGAGCTGCTTATCCAGCAATGCCATCTCCTCCATCCTGCGCTCCTTCTCTTCAGCTCCACGCATGGCCTCCCTCTTATCTTCTATGGTGGCCTCATCTCCAAGCAGTGCCATCTTTTCCTTGTACCACACAACCCATTGACTTTTTTGGGTATTCACCTCCGGCTCCCGTCTTTGCTCCCCTTGCTGTGGAAATTGTTCCTCGGTGCCATCTTGCAGGCAAGCGTGTTCCAATGCCTCAATTAGTTGCTCCTTAGAGAGTCCTTTGTAGCCGACACCTAATTCACGGGCCTTTGTTTGTAGACTCGCCACAGTCCAGTTCCTGTATCCTGAGGTTCTGGTTTCAGACGTCGATTGGCTGTTGTCCTCCATTTCTTCTGCTCTGATCCCGCCGCTGCCACCAGTTTGTGACGGGGTGTACATCAGAGCAAAGAGAGACAACAGGCCGAGGATGATCCAACAGGTTTACTAACAGGAATACAGGAACAGCACACGACAAGTCCAAATAAAACAGATTCGGGGGCACCTCCCGATAATCCAAAGTGCCAGATCACAACGTAATAGTCCTTTTCAGAGTCCCAGAAATCCCACACAATCCACTGGACGGCGAGGTCTGTCCGCAGATTCAGATCTCGCTCCCTTCCTCTTCAAAAACTCAACTCCCAACTGCATTTAGAAACAGGAGTGAATTGTTTGAGCTCGTGGGCCCGCCCCTCAAGGGTAGGGGTCTATGCAATGGTTGGGCCCACTAGAAGATTCTAGAAGGTTGGCTCCGAGATGTCTACAGGTTTGTGTAGTTGGCGTTATCCACTGCTTACGAAACAATGAGAAGTTCCCCTGGCTGTGTGGACAAGAGATAATTGCATTATGGGCCCAGAGACACAGGAGATGGGGGGGAAGGTATGGTTACTTACATCCCAAGACATTTCAAAGTGTTCAGTAAGTACAACCAAAGGAAAGTGACATCACATCCTGACATAGTATTACAGCAAATACAGTGAGAAGGTAAAATACATCATGACAACACCGCACCTCTATACAGTGTGTCCACCCATATCCTGTATACACCGCACCTATATATAGTGTGTCCACCCATATCCTGTATACACCGCACCTATATACAGTGTGTCCACCCATATCCTGTATACACCACACCTATATACAGTGCGTCTACCCATATCCTGTATACACCGCACCTATATACAGCGTGTCCACCCATATCCTGTATACTCCGCACCTATATACAGTGTGTCCACCCATATCCTGTATACACCGCACCTCTATACAGTGTGTCCACCAATATCCTGTATACACTGCACCTATATACAGTGCGTCTACCCATATCCTGTATACACCGCACCTATATACAGTGTATCCCCCATATCCTGTATACACCGCACCTATATACAGTGTGTCCACCCATATCCTGTATACACCGCACCTATATACACTGCGTCCACCCATATCCTGTATACACCACACCTATATACAGTGTGTCCACCCATATCCTGTATACACCGCACCTATATACAGCGTGTCCACCCATATCCTGTATACACCGCACCTATATACAGTGTGTCCACCTATATCCTGTATACACCGCACCTATATACAGTGTGTCCACCCATATCCTGTCTACACCGCACCTCTATACAGTGCGTCCACCCATATCCTGTATACACCGCACCTATATACAGTGCGTCCACCCATTTCCTGTATACACCGCACCTATATACAGTGCGTCCACCCATATCCTGTATACACCGCACCTATATACAGTGTGTGCACCCATATCCTGTATACACGGCACCTATATACAGCGTGTCCACCCATATCCTGTATACACCGCACCTATATACAGTGTGTCCACCCATATCCTGTATACACCGCACCTATATACAGTGTGTCCCCCCATATCCTGTATACACCGCACCTATATACAGTGTGTCCACCCATATCCTGTATACACCGCACCTCTATACAGTGTGTCCACCCATATCCTGTATACACCGCTGTCATGATGTATTTTACCTTCTCACTGTATTTGCTGTAATACTATGTCAGGATGTGATGTCACTTTCCTTTGGTTGTACTTACTGAACACTTTGAAATGTCTTGGGATGTAAGTAACCATACCTTCCCCCCATCTCCTGTGTCTCTGGGCCCATAATGCAATTATCTCTTGTCCACACAGCCAGGGGAACTTCTCATTGTTTCGTAAGCAGTGGATAACGCCAACTACACAAACCTGTAGACATCTCGGAGCCAACCTTCTAGAATCTTCTAGTGGGCCCAACCATTGCATAGACCCCTACCCTTGAGGGGCGGGCCCACGAGCTCAAACAATTCACTCCTGTTTCTAAATGCAGTTGGAAGTTGAGTTTTTGAAGAGGAAGGGAGCGAGATCTGAATCTGCGGACAGACCTCGCCGTCCAGTGGATTGTGTGGGATTTCTGGGACTCTGAAAAGGACTATTACGTTGTGATCTGGCACTTTGGATTATCGGGAGGTGCCCCCGAATCTGTTTTATTTGGACTTCTCGTGTGCTGTTCCTGTATTCCTGTTAGTAAACCTGTTGGATCATCCTCGGCCTGTTGTCTCTCTTTGCTCTGATGTACACCCCGTCACAACCGCACCTATATACAGTGTGTCCACCCATATCCTGTATACACCGCACCTATATACAGTGTGTCCACCCATATCCTGTATACACCGCACCTATATACAGTGTGCCCACCCATATCCTGTATACACCGCACTTATATACAGTGTGTGCACCCATATCCTGTATACACGGCACCTATATACAGCGTGTCCACCCATATCCTGTATACACTGCACCTATATACAGTGTGTCCACCCATATCCTGTATACACCGCACCTATATACAGTGTGTCTCCCCATATCCTGTATACACCGCACCTATATACAGTGTGTCCACCCATATCCTGTATACACCGCACCTCTATACAGTGTGTCCACCCATATCCTGTATACACCGCACCTATATATAGTGTGTCCACCCATATCCTGTATACACCGCACCTATATACAGTGTGTCCACCCATATCCTGTATACACCGCACCTATATACAGTGTGTCTCCCCATATCCTGTATACACCGCACCTATATACAGTGTGTCCACCCATATCCTGTATACACCGCACCTATATACAGTGTGTCCCCCCATATCCTGTATACACCGCACCTATATACAGTGTGTCCACCCATATCCTGTATACACCGCACCTATATACAGTGTGTCCACCCATATCCTGTATACACCGCACCTCTATACAGTGTGTCCACCCATATCCTGTATACACTGCTGTCATGATGTATTTTACCTTCTCACTGTATTTGCTGTATACTATGTCAGGATGTGATGTCACTTTCCTTTGGTTGTACTTACTGAACACTTTGAAATGTCTTGGGATGTAAGTAACCATACCTTCCCCCCATCTCCTGTGTCTCTGGGCCCATAATGCAATTATCTCTTGTCCACACAGCCAGGGGAACTTCTCATTGTTTCGTAAGCAGTGGATAACGCCAACTACACAAACCTGTAGACATCTCGGAGCCAACCTTCTAGAATCTTCTAGTGGGCCCAACCATTGCATAGACCCCTACCCTTGAGGGGCGGGCCCACGAGCTCAAACAATTCACTCCTGTTTCTAAATGCAGTTGGGAGTTGAGTTTTTGAAGAGGAAGGGAGCGAGATCTGAATCTGCGGACAGACCTCGCCGTCCAGTGGATTGTGTGGGATTTCTGGGACTCTGAAAAGGACTATTACGTTGTGATCTGGCACTTTGGATTATCGGGAGGTGCCCCCGAATCTGTTTTATTTGGACTTGTCGTGTGCTGTTCCTGTATTCCTGTTAGTAAACCTGTTGGATCATCCTCGGCCTGTTGTCTCTCTTTGCTCTGATGTACACCCCGTCACAACCGCACCTATATACAGTGTGTCCACCCATATCCTGTATACACCGCACCTATATACAGTGTGTCCACCCATATCCTATATACACCGCACCTATATACAGCGTGTCCACCCATATCCTGTATACACCGCACCTATATACAGTGTGTCCACCCATATCCTGTATACACCGCACCTATATACAGTGTGTCCACCCATATCCTGTATACACCGCACTTATATACAGTGTGTGCACCCATATCCTGTATACACGGCACCTATATACAGCGTGTCCACCCATATCCTGTATACACTGCACCTATATACAGTGTGTCCACCCATATCCTGTATACACCGCACCTATATACAGTGTGTCCACCCATATCCTGTATACACTGCACCTATATACAGCGTGTCCACCCATATCCTGTATACACTGCACCTATATACAGTGTGTCCACCCATATCCTGTATACACCGCACCTATATACAGTGTGTCTCCCCATATCCTGTATACACCGCACCTATATACAGTGTGTCCACCCATATCCTGTATACACCTATATACAGTGTGTCCACCCATATCCTGTATACACCGCACCTATATACAGTGTGTCTCCCCATATCCTGTATACACCGCACCTATATACAGTGTGTCCACCCATATCCTGTATACACCGCACCTATATACAGTGTGTCCACCCATATCCTGTATACACCGCACCTATATACAGTGTGTCCACCCATATCCTGTATACACCGCACCTCTATACAGTGTGTCCACCCATATCCTGTATACACCGCACCTATATATAGTGTGTCCACCCATATCCTGTATACACCGCACCTATATACAGTGTGTCCACCCATATCCTGTATACACCGCACCTATATACAGTGTGTCCACCCATATCCAATATACACCGCACCTATATACAGCGTGTCCACCCGTATCCTGTATACACCGCACCTATATACAGTGCGTCCACCCGTATCCTGTATACACCGCACCTATATACAGTGTGTCCACCCATATCCTGTATACACCGCACCTATATACAGCGTGTCCACCCGTATCCTGTATACACCGCACCTATATACAGTGCGTCCACCCATATCCTGTATACACCGCACCTATATACAGTGTGTCCACCCATATCCTGTATACACCACACCTATATGCAGTGTGTCCACCCGTATCCTGTATACACCGCACCTATATACAGCGTGTCCACCCGTATCCTGTATACACCACACCTATATACAGTGTGTCCACCTATATCCTGTATACACCGCACCTATATACAGTGTGTCCACCCGTATCCTGTATACACCGCACCTATATACAGTGTCCACCCATATCCTGTATACACCGCACCTATATACAGTGTGTCCACCCATATCCTGTATACACCACACCTATATGCAGTGTGTCCACCCGTATCCTGTATACACCGCACCTATATACAGCGTGTCCACCCGTATCCTGTATACACCACACCTATATACAGTGTGTCCACCTATATCCTGTATACACCGCACCTATATACAGTGTGTCCACCCGTATCCTGTATACACCGCACCTATATACAGTGTCCACCCATATCCTGTATACACCGCACCTATATACAGTGTGTCCACCCATATCCTGTATACACCGCACCTATATACAGTGTGTCCACCCATATCCTGTATACACCGCACCTATATACAGTGTGTTCACCCATATCCTGTATACACCGCACCTATATACAGTGTGTCCACCTATATCCTGTATACACTGCACCTATATACAGCGTGTCCACCCATATGCTGTATACACCGCACCTATATACAGTGCGTCCACCCATATCCTGTATACACCGCACCTATATACAGCGTGTCCACCCATATCCTGTATACACCGCACCTATATACAGTGTGTCCACCCATATCCTGTATACACCGCACCTATATACAGTGTGTCCACCCATATCCTATATACACCGCACCTATATACAGTGTGTCCCCCCATATCCTGTATACACCGCACCTATATACAGTGTGTCCACCCATATCCTCTATACACCGCACCTATATACAGTGTGTCCACCCATATCCTGTATACACCGCACCTATATACAGCGTGTCCACCCATATCCTGTATACACCGCACCTATATACAGTGCGTCCACCCATATCCTGTATACACCGCACCTATATACAGCGTGTCCACCCATATCCTGTATACACCGCACCTATATACAGTGTGTCCACCCATATCCTGTATACACCGCACCTATATACAGTGTGTCCACCCATATCCTGTATACACCACACCTATATACAGTGTGCCCACCCATATCCTGTATACACCGCACCTATATACAGTGTGTCCACCCATATCCTGTATACACCGCACCTATATACAGCGTGTCCATCCATATCCTGTATACACCGCACCTATATACAGTGTGTCCACCCATATCCTGTCCACCGCGATTAACTCGAGATCGGCGGCAGCTATAGGCATAGAAGTGGTGTCTAGGTATAGTAAAGTAGCCATGCGCTACACAATGAAACCACCTATAGCGCCACCTGATGGAAAACAACGGAGTTAGCATTTTTATCTCGAAAACGGAGCAAGAGAGAAAAAAGGTGAATTACAAAGTTTTGGGCCTCATCAATTCAATAGTAATCGACGGGTCAGACGGGGGAAGACGACAGTTTGAATCTGGTGCTGCGGTTCGGTCTGACGGTGCCTGCGGTCTCCAGCATTTTGTTAATGGTGCTTCCTCATCTGTTGGGGAAATCTGTACTCATTTACCCTGATGACCTCCTCATGTAATCACCGGATTTTGGGTCTCATTTGGAACGTGTCAGACAAGTGTTACAGCTCCTCAGAGAGAAGACGTTGTACGCTAAATAGCTGGAGACGTGTGTTCTACGCTCAGACACTTCCATTTTTGGGTTACATTATCAAGCCTGCAGGTTTTTGGATGGATCCCTCTAAATAACAAACGATATTAAAATGAGAGCACCCTGAGAACCTCAAAGGGGTCTTCCCATCTAAAAGTTGTCCCGGACCCCGGCTCCGGTCACACGTCCCCTCAGTAATCGGCATTCTAGTTTATCTCAGTACATTTATTGTTATATAGAAAACACAAGATGTGAGGGTTAATTATTCTGAAGCCAATGACGATGGCGCTGATGGTGGAGACGGCGCTGATGGTGGAGAGGGCGCTGATTGTGGAGAGGGCGCTGATGGTGGAGAGGGCCCTGATGGTGGAGAGGGCCCTAATGGTGGAGAGGGCGCTGATGGTGGAGACGGTGCTGATGGTGGAGATGGCGCTGATGGTGGAGCCGGCACTGATGGTGGAGACGGCGCTGATGGTGGAGACGGCGCTGATGGTGGAGACGGCGCTGATGGTGGAGACGGCGCTGATGGTGGAGACGGCGCTGATGGTGGAGACGATGCTGATGGTGGAGACGATGCTGATGGTGGAGATGGCGCTGATGGTGGAGACGGCGCTGATGGTGGAGAGGGCGCTGATTGTGGAGAGGGCGCTGATGGTGGAGAGGGCCCTGATGGTGGAGAGGGCCCTAATGGTGGAGAGGGCGCTGATGGTGGAGACGGTGCTGATGGTGGAGATGGCGCTGATGGTGGAGCCGGCGCTGATGGTGGAGACGGCGCTGATGGTGGAGACGGCGCTGATGGTGGAGACGGCGCTGATGGTGGAGACGGCGCTGATGGTGGAGACGATGCTGATGGTGGAGACGATGCTGATGGTGGAGATGGCGCTGATGGTGGAGACGGCGCTGATGGTGGAGACGGCGCTGATTGTGGAGAGGGCGCTGATGGTGGAGAGGGCCCTGATGGTGGAGAGGGCCCTGATGGTGGAGAGGGCGCTGATGGTGGAGAGGGCCCTGATGGTGGCGACGGCGCTGATTGTGGAGAGGGCGCTGATGGTGGAGAGGGCGCTGATGGTGGAGACGGCGCTGATGGTGGAGACGGCGCTGATGGTGGAGACGGCGCTGATGGTGGAGACGATGCTGATGGTGGAGACGATGCTGATGGTGGAGACGGCGCTGATGGTGGAGACGGCGCTGATGGTGGAGACGGCGCTGATTGTGGAGCGGGCGCTGATGGTGGAGAGGGCCCTGATGGTGGAGAGGGCCCTGATGGTGGAGAGGGCGCTGATGGTGGAGAGGGCCCTGATGGTGGCGACGGCGCTGATTGTGGAGAGGGCGCTGATGGTGGAGAGGGCGCTGATGGTGGAGAGGGCGCTGATGGTGGAGAGGGCGCTGATGGTGGAGACGGCGCTGATGGTGGAGAGGGCGCTGATGGTGGAGCCGGCGCTGATGGTGGAGACAGCGCTGATGGTGGAGACGGCGCTGATGGTGGAGACGGCGCTGATGGTGGAGACGATGCTGATGGTGGAGACGATGCTGATGGTGGAGATGGCGCTGATGGTGGAGACGGCGCTGATTGTGGAGAGGACGCTGATGGTGGAGAGGGCCCTGATGGTGGAGAGGGTCCTGATGGTGGAGAGGGCGCTGATGGTGGAGAGGACGCTGATGGTGGAGACGGCGCTGATGGTGGAGAGGGCCCTGATGGTGGAGAGGGCCCTGATGGTGGAGAGGGCGCTGATGGTGGAGAGGGCGCTGATGGTGGAGAGGGCCCTGATGGTGGCGACGGCGCTGATTGTGGAGAGGGCGCTGATGGTGGAGAGGGCGCTGATGGTGGAGAGGGCGCTGATGGTGGAGACGGCGCTGATGGTGGAGACGGCTCTGATGGTGGAGACGGCGCTGATGGTGGAGACGGCGCTGATGGTGGAGACGGCGCTGATGGTGGAGAGGGCGCTGATGGTGGAGATGGCGCTGATGGTGGAGATGGCGCTGATGGTGGAGACGGCGCTGATGGTGGAGAGGGCGCTGACGTTGGAGACGGCGCTGACGGTGGAGACGGCGCTGATGGTGGAGACGTCGCTGATGGTGGAGACGGCGCTGATGGTGGAGACGGCGCTGATGGTGTAGACGACGCTGATGGTGGAGACGGCGCTGATGGTGGAGACGACGCTGATGGTGGAGACGGCGCTGATGGTGGAGACGGCGCTGATGGTGGAGACGGCGCTGATGGTGGAGACGACGCTGATGGTGGAGACGGCGCTGATGGTGGAGAGGGCCCTGATGGTGGAGACGGCGCTGATGGTGGAGACGGCGCTGATGGTGGAGAGGGCCCTGATGGTGGAGACGGCGCTGATGGTGGAGACGACGCTGATGGTGGAGACGGCGCTGATGGTGGAGACGGCGCTGATGGTGGAGACGGCGCTGATGGTGGAGACGGCGCTGATGGTGGAGACGTCGCTGATTGTGGAGAGGGCGCTAATGGTGGAGACGGCGCTGATGGTGGAGAGGGCGCTGATGGTGGAGACGGCGCTGATGGTGGAGACGGCGCTGATGGTGGAGACGGCGCTGATAGTGGAGACGTCGCTGATTGTGGAGAGGGCGCTAATGGTGGAGACGGCGCTGATGGTGGAGACGGCGCTGATGGTGGAGAGGGCCCTGATGGTGGAGAGGGCGCTGATGGTGGAGAGGGCGCTGATGGTGGAGAGGGCGCTGATGGTGGAGAGGGCCCTGATGGTGGAGAGGGCGCTGATGGTGGAGAGGGCGCTGATGGTGGAGAGGGCGCTGATGGTGGAGACGGCGCTGATGGTGGAGACGGCACTGATGGTGGAGAGGGCGCTGATGGTGGAGAGGGCGCTGATGGTGGAGAGGACGCTGATGGTGGAGACGCCACTGGCTCTTGTTCTCATTGTCCTGTATTTCTTAGGGTCCTGCAGATACAGACAATCTCCATGATTATTAATCCTACAGACATCGGGGTCTCATCCTGACATACAGCACATGCAGCTGCACGAGGGATACAGGAAATACCAGGAACCTGAGACAGAAACGTGCTCACAGAAGAAGACCATTAGTGATATTATGTATCCAGTGTGTCTATATCTAGAGTGTAATACCAACTCCGACCACACGGTGCGCCCTAGAGGAGCAGCACAGACAACAGTCATCCGGGTCCAGCAGCACAGTGCCACCCACTGGTCAGAGATATACTGCGCCACCTACTGGTCAGAGATATACTGCGCCACCTACTGGTCAGAGATATACTGCGCCACCTACTGGTCAGTGATATACTGCGCCACCTACTGGTCAGAGATATATTGCGCCACCTACTGGTCAGAGATATACTGCGCCACCTACTGGTCAGAGATATACTGCGCCACCTACTGGTCATAGATATACTGCGCCACCCACTGGTCAGAGATATACTGCGCCACCTACTGGTCAGAGATATACTGCGCCACCTACTGGTCAGAGATATACTGCGCCACCTACTGGTCAGAGATATACTGCGCCACCTACTGGTCAGAGATATACTGCACCATCTACTGGTCAGAGATATACTGCGCCACCTACTGGTCAGAGATATACTGCACCATCTACTGGTCAGTGATATACTGCGCCACCTACTGGTCAGAGATATACTGCGCCCCCTACTGTATGACTTACCCCGGGGGGCTGGTGATCGCATTATACAGGACCCGGACGGGCCTCCACATAATCTAAAGATAAACATAAAATCCATAGAAAGAAATGTTAAATGAGACAATAAATCCTGCACTCGAGGGTCGGACGGGTGCACAATATATACCACCCCTCACAATATACCTCCCCTCACAGTATGGAGACCCCCGCCAGAGGGAACAATATACCGCCCCTCAGAGTATAGGACACCCAACAGAGGGAACAATGGGGTCCGGAGGGTCTGAGCAGAGACTGATAAACACGGTGCCCCCTAGTGTGACAGATAAGACCAGGCTATCATGCAGGAGATGTGGCGGATGGTCAGTGGTGGGCGCGGTATTGGGGAAGTATCACCCCCATCATCATAAGACGTTCCTTACCGTGACACAGTGAATCCAGCAATCGCAGACGGCCTGAATCACATTCACTGGCATCTGAAAAGACAGAAATCGTATAAAACTCCTCCATCCCCGGAATATCCTGTCACACCGCCCATCACCGGAATATCCTGTCACACCGCCCATCACCGGAATATCCTGTCACACCGCCCATCACCGGAATATCCTGTCACACCGCCCATCACCGGAATATCCTGTCACACCGCCCATCACCGGAATATCCTGTCACACCGCCCATCACCGGAATATCCTGTCACACCGCCCATCACCGGAATATCCTGTCACACCGCCCATCACCGGAATATCCTGTCACACCGCCCATCACCAGAATATCCTGTCACACCGCCCATCACCAGAATATCCTGTCACACCGCCCATCACCGGAATATCCTGTCACACCGCCCATCACCGGAATATCCTGTCACACCGCCCATCACCGGAATATCCTGTCACACTGCCCATCACCGGAATATCCTGTCACACCGCCCATCACCATGTCTGAAGGTCTCACCCATCAATGAATAAAGAGACATCACAGAACACGAATATTCCCGACATTACACAGGGGATCCAGATACAGTCCTGACATCAAGGGCCCATGTCAGGAAAGAGCAAAAGCTTCCTGACCTCTGGTGTCAGTAACAGACGGCTGGTGTCAGGGAGGTGTGGCACCCCTGAGGCTTTGGGCGCCACAGGGTACTGCACCTCGGCCCGGATACAGAGGAGGTCATCACTGGTAAACCACCACAATCCATACAACATACAGTTAGTTGCCCTTCCACTGGGACTGGGCTAGGGTAGGTGCTGGGGGTGGCCATCATGAGGAATGGGAGCTCCTGCCCACTAGTTTAGCAACCTGGGGGGTGGGGCACGGTTATGGGAAGTAAGGAGTCACATGACACATAGTGAGTCAGTCAGGAGCAGGTGACAGGAGAGGACACGAGAGCAAGGGACCCGTGGTCAGGAGCTGGAGGCTCGACCCGGGTTCTTAGGAAGAAGGGGGTGTGACGGGAGTGTACAACAAAGCAGAGGATGGATGAGGCCGAGGGACGATCCAACAGGTTTATTCACAAGAACACTGGAACAGCACACGATAAGTCCATGTAAAACAGATTCGGGGGCCCTTCCCGACAATCCTCGGACTGGATAACAAAGCAATCGTCCTTACAGTAGTCCAAAGAGTTCCACACAATCCCACGGGCCGCCACACAGGCCTAGCTCCGTCCGTGTCCACAGCCACACAGGCTGGGATCTCCTTCTTCCCTTAGTTTCAGCTCACTCTGAAGTTACAAAAAGGGAAATGCATTGTCTGTGCTCCTTGACCAGCCCACCATGTTCAGGGGGTGGGGGTCACACATCCTATCATCAATGGTTTGGTCCATCACAGGGCTCAGATATGTCTGCCAGCCACAGTAGATGAAGGGATCCCCTGCTGTGCAGAACAATGACTATTCCTTCACTGGCCAATGCAATTACAGACTAGATACACAACTCTGGATAGAAGACAACAGGCTATTTACATAATCACATTAGATGCCAAGACTACAATTGTATGAGGGTACCTTCACACTTAGCGATGCAGCAGCGATCCGACCAGCGATCTGACCTGGTCAGGATCGCTGCTGCATCGCTACATGGTCGCTGGTGAGCTGTCAAACAGGCAGATCTCACCAGCGACCAGTGAACAGCCCCCAGCCAGCAGCGACGTGCAAGCGACGCTGCGCTTGCACGGAGCCGCCGTCTGGAAGCTGCGGAGACTGGTAACTAAGGTAAACATCGGGTATGGTTACCCGATGTTTACATTAGTTACCAGTGTGAGCAGGGAGCAGGGAGCCGCGCACACTGAGCGCTGGCTCCTTGCTCTCCTAGCTACAGTACACATCGGGTTAATTAACCCGATGTGTAATGCAGCTACATGTGCAGAGAGCAGGGAGCCGCGCACACTGAGCGCTGGCTCCTTGCTCTCCTAGCTGCTGTACACATCGGGTTAATTAACCCGATGTGTACAGCAGCTACATGTGCAGAGAGCAGGGAGCCGCGCACACTGCTTAGCGCTGGCTCCTTGCTCTCCTAGCTGCTGTACACATCGGGTTAATTAACCCGATGTGTACAGCAGCTACATGTGCAGAGAGCCGGAGCCGGCAGCACAGGCAGCGTGAGAGCTGCAGAGGCTGGTAACTAAGGTAAATATCGGGTAACCACCTTGGTTACCCGATGTTTATCTTGGATACAGCTTACCTCAGCTGTCAGACGCCGGCTCATGCTCCTGCTCGCTTCATTTGTCGCTCTCTTGCTGTCACACACAGCGATCTGTGTGTCACAGCAGGAGAGCGGCTTTGAAGAAAACGAACCAGGGCTGTGTGTAACGAGCAGCGATCTCGCAGCAGGGGCCAGATCCAGTGTCACACACAGCGAGATCGCTAATGAGGTCACTGCTGCGTCACAAAAAGCGTGACTCAGCAGCGATCTCGGCAGCGAGCTCGCTGTGTGTGAAGCACCCCTGAGAGAGACACATTGAGACCAGTAGCTCCCCCAAGGAAATACATGAATTACAACTAATACAACCAGGGAAATATACATATCATGACATAGTATCACAGCATACACAGTGAGAGGGTAAATTACATCTTCACAGGGGGATCCCAGGGTTTGCGGGGAGTGCAGCAGGCACCCGTGACCCGTTCCCTGGCCCAGGAGCTGGGGTGGAGGGAAGACCAACAGAAATGACACACAGAGGGAAACACCGGCCTTGACCTCTGAACTATTTGGGATCGGCTGGAGCCCTTCACAGCGGGACACAGCAATCCAAAGGCGGTGACTTCAGTGAGTAAAGACCTTTGACTGCAACCTCTGTGTTGTCCCATCTCTACCGGCGCCATCGCCCATACGCTCCAGCGCCATCAGCTACTACTACACCCATCATCCTCCCTGGGGTCAAGCTCTACCTGTGGAGAGCTGTAACAACCAACAACCAAGCTGTGTCACCATCTGCCCCAGAAGACATCCCTCCCACAGCGGCGGCTAATGACTGGCCGTAGACCACAGGTGGTATCACGAATACAAACTCTCTCCCTTGTAAATACACCCCATCTCCCCTTTTTATTGACACCACCGGGTCACAAAACCGGGCCTGGCCGCTGTGACATCCCAAACCTTACACCAGCCCGGTGACGAGTAACCCCAGGACCCCGTGAGCGCGTCAGAGGCACAAAGCTTCCTGACCTCTAGTGTCAGTAACAGAGGTCTCGTGTCAGGAAGGCAGAAAGCTCCTGACCTCTGGTGTCAGTAACAGAGGGCTCGTGTCAGGAAGGCAGAAAGCTCCTGACCTCTGGTGTCTGTAACAGAGGGCTCGTGTCAGGAAGGCAGAAAGCTCCTGACCTCTAGTGTCAGTAACAGAGGGCTGGTGTCAGGAAGGCAGAAAGCTCCTGACCTCTAGTGTCAGTAACAGAGGGCTCGTGTCAGGAAGGCAGAAAGCTCCTGACCTCTGGTGTCTGTAACAGAGGGCTTGTGTCAGGAAGGCAGAAAGCTCCTGACCTCTGGTGTCAGTAACAGAAGGCTCGTGTCAGGAAGGCAGAAAGCTCCTGACCTCTGGTGTCAGTAACAGAGGGCTCGTGTCAGGAAGGCAGAAAGCTCCTGACCTCTGGCGTCAGTAACAGAGGGCTCGTGTCAGGAAGGCAGAAAGCTCCTGACCTCTGGTGTCAGTAACAGAGGGCTCGTGTCAGGAAGGCAGAAAGCTCCTGACCTCTGGTGTCAGTAACAGAGGGCTCGTGTCAGGGAGGCAGAAAGCTCCTGACCTCTGGTGTCTGTAACAGAGGGCTCGTGTCAGGAAGGCAGAAAGCTCCTGACCTCTGGTGTCAGTAACAGAGGGCTCGTGTCAGGAAGGCAGAAAGCTCCTGACCTCTGGTGTCAGTAACAGAGGGCTCATGTCAGGGAGGCAGAAAGCTCCTGACCTCTGGTGTCAGTAACAGAGGGCTCGTGTCAGGAAGGCAGAAAGCTCCTGACCTCTGGTGTCAGTAACAGAGGGCTCGTGTCAGGAAGGCAGAAAGCTCCTGACCTCTGGTGTCAGTAACAGAGGGCTCGTGTCAGGAAGGCAGAAAGCTCCTGACCTCTGGTGTCAGTAACAGAGGGCTCATGTCAGGGAGGCAGAAAACTCCTGACCTCTGGTGTCAGTAACAGAGGGCTCATGTCAGGGAGGCAGAAAACTCCTGACCTCTGGTGTCAGTAATAGAGGGCTCATGTCAGGGAGGCAGAAAGCTCCTGACCTCTGGTGTCAGTAACAGAGGGCTCATGTCAGGGAGGCAGAAAGCTCCTGACCTCTGGTGTCAGTAACAGAGGGCTCATGTCAGGGAGGCAGAAAGCTCCTGACCTCTGGTGTCAGTAACAGAGGGCTCATGTCAGGGAGGCAGAAAACTCCTGACCTCTTGTGTCAGTAACAGAGGGCTGGTATCAGGAAGGCAGAAAGCTCCTGACCTCTGGTGTCAGTAACAGAGGGCTCATGTCAGGGAGGCAGAAAACTCCTGACCTCTGGTGTCAGTAACAGAGGGCTCATGTCAGGGAGGCAGAAAACTCCTGACCTCTGGTGACAGTAACAGAGGGCTCATGTCAGGGAGGCAGAAAGCTCCTGACCTCTTGTGTCAGTAACAGAGGGCTGGTATCAGGAAGGCAGAAAGCTCCTGACCTCTGGTGTCAGTAACAGAGGGCTCATGTCAGGGAGGCAGAAAGCTCCTGACCTCTTGTGTCAGTAACAGAGGGCTGGTGTCAGGAAGGCAGAAAGCTGTGGCATCACCGCGTGAAAGGTCCCGGCAGGGCTCTAGTCATTGGATGGGTTCTTTGGATTTTACATCACTGTGACACAATCGCAGTATTTGAGTATGGACCGGACTCAGGTCTCATAGGCCTCCAGTATATGAGTGTATGAGGCTGCGCGGTCGGGGCAGGAGACCTGCACTCAGTCCATCCAGACCATCTGCACTCAGACAGTAATGTGTGAAAATGGCCTCACCAAAGTAACCACGCGGCTTTTAGTTTCTAGTTTGAGGTCCTACGGCCATTCCCGAGGTGGTGCCTAGATGGCCGCTCTAAGCTACCTCATAAGTCATTATAAAGCCCCCGACACACTGGGCGCCAGATTGTAAATGACTTGGATGAGGCCTTACAGTACTGAAAACTGATAAAACCTGTCCTATCAGTGTGTGGAAGGTCCCGGCCGGGCTCTGGAGAGGATTCCTCTATTCCATAGGTGGGGGGAGCACCGGTGATGGATTGCTGGGGTTTGGGGCAGGAGACTACCCAGATAGTGCAATCATTCTCTGGCCTGCGGCTCTCGCCCTTCCCTGCTGCAGTGACGTCAGTGTGACGCTCTGGTTGGGTAAAGCCATGACGTCTATTACATACCATGACCCAGAAGACGGCCATATTGTAGAAGAATAGAACCACCGACATCACAATCTGTAATGACACAAATGACAAACGCGGTAAATAATGGCGGCTCAGCCACCGCCTCCGAATACTGAACACGGATGAGCTGAAGCGTGGAAGGTCCCGGCAGGGCTGGAGATCGGGGGATGGGTTTGTTGCCGGATTTTACTTTCTTGATGTTATATTACGCACCACGATGACCTGCCCCGGCACACTGCAGATGATCTTTACGGCTTCCACCAACGTCTAGAGACAAACATAAGACACAATGGGTTTAGATGAAGGTTCTCAAGGCTTCACATTGCAAAACCCATCAATGTTACAAACAGTGTAGAAGCCACAAAGGAGCAGAGCATGCTGGTCCGACCGGGGAATGGTAAAGACAGCGCCCCCCAGTGTGGAGAAGGAGAAGGAGCCAAAGGCAGCGCTGTCTGTAGACCTTATCTCTAAAGAATGAGAGGGCTCACAGGAAGAGTGTGGACATCATTATAGACCATCATCCAGGGCTTCTACTTACCGAGGCGCTCTGGTTCCCTCCAGTTGTCCTTGAAGCTGTAGATAAGAAACACAAATGAGAAAGGCGGTCACACAAGAGTCATCTCCACCATGACAGTTCTCCAGAACTACATCTCCAGGTGTCCTGAGCACAAGAGAGGAGCAGAATCTGGACCCAAACTAATCAGGGCCAAACACGTCTCCACTCCTACTGTATGATAACCAGTGACCGATCCCGTCCTCCTCTACCAGACCGGACAGAGGGGACCTCCTGGTGCTCCTATCACGGTCCTCTCTGGGGTATCACATGGCAGAGAGGACACAGATAGTTCCCTGACAATGATGAGATTTTCGTGGCTTCAGAGATGTGGTGGACATACACCCAGTTATTACTAGCTGAGCTTGTGCTGGGACTTTCTGCTGGGAGAGGGGAGAGGGAGCTACCTTTTCTTGAGATTCCAGATGTTATAACCTGTAGTTTTTCATGTAAAAGTTTCAGTGAATTTTTCTCTTCTTTACTAATGAGGAAAAGATGAGCGGCCATTTCTTGAATGAGCGGCTGATCCTGCAGAATCCTCGTCCTCATCTCTGAAGAGCTGTCCTCCAGGTCGTCGGCCACCACAATCACGTTCTCCCTTCCTACAGGAATAAGGCAGAAGTTACAAAGACATGACCGAAGTAAAAGGACACAAGGTGGGTGGAAGGACTGGGGTCTGTATGTGTCGACGGGGCAATTGGTTTAGGTTGTGGGGTCTAGTCCGCCTCATAAGTTGGGAAAGTCGCAGTTAATACAACTGAAGAAAGACAAATGTCCAAGGTCTACCAAAGGATGGGAAAGGATAAGAAGAAAGGGATGTAGAAAACCACAACACATGAGCCAAACGTCTCTCACTGAGCCCCAGTGTGGACCCTCAGGATGAGCCAAACGTCCCTCACTGAGCCCCAGTGTGGACCCTCAGGATGAGCCAACCTACCCCCACTGAGCCCCAGTGTGGACCCTCAGGATGAGCCAACCTACCCCCACTGAGCCCCAGTGTGGACCCTCAGGATGAGCCAACCTACCCCCACTGAGCCCCAGTGTGGACCCTCAGGATGAGCCAGCCTTCCCCCACTGAGCCCCAGTGTGGACCCTCAGGATGAGCCAGCCTTCCCCCACTGAGCCCCAGTGTGGACCCTCAGGATGAGCCAGCCTTGCCCCACTGAGCCCCAGTGTGGACCCTCAGGATGAGCCAGCCTTCCCCCAATGAGCCCCAATGTGGACCCTCAGGATGAGCCAGCCTTCCCCCACTGAGCCCCAGTGTGGACCCTCAGGATGAGCCAGCCTTCCCCCACTGAGCTCCAGTGTGGACCCTCAGGATGAGCCAGCCTTGCCCCACTGAGTCCCAGTGTGGACCCTCAGGATGAGCCAGCCTTGCCCCACTGAGCCCCAGTGTGGACCCTCAGGATGAGCCAGCCTTCCCCCACTGAGCTCCAGTGTGGACCCTCAGGATGAGCCAGCCTTGCCCCACTGAGTCCCAGTGTGGACCCCACAGGATGAGCCAGCCTTCCCCCACTGAGCCCCAGTGTGGACCCTCAGGATGAGCCAGCCTTCCCCCACTGAGCCCCAGTGTGGACCCTCAGGATGAGCCAACCTACCCCCACTGAGCCCCAGTGTGGACCCTCAGGATGAGCCAACCTATCCTCACTGTGCCCCAGTGTAGACCCTCAGGATGAGCTAACCTATCCTCACTGTGCCCCAGTGTAGACCCTCAGGTTGAGCCAGCCTTCCCCCACTGAGCCCCAGTGTGGACCCTCAGGATGAGCCAATCTACCCCCACTGAGCCCCAGTGTGGACCCTCAGGATGAGCCAACCTACCCCCACTGAGCCCCAAAGTAGACCCTCAGGATGAGCCAACCTACCCCCACTGAGCCCCAGTGTGGACCCTCAGGATCAGCCAGCCTTCCCTCACTGAGGAATCTCCCCCTCTGACCCCTCAGTGAGGAATCTCCCCCTGACCTCTCATGTGGGGAATCTCCCCCTCTGACCCCTCATGTGGGGAATCTCTTGCTCTGACCCCTCAAGTGGGGAATCTCTTGCTCTGACCTCTCAGGCAGGGAATCTCCCCCTCTGACCCCTCATGTGGGGAATCTCCCCCTCTCACCCCTCATGTGAGGAATCTCCCCCTCTGGCCTCTCATGTGGGGAATCTCCCCCTCTGGCCTCTCATGTGGGGAATCTCCCCCTCTGGCCTCTCATGTGGGGAATCTCCCCCTCTGACCCCTCATGTGGGGAATCTCCCCCTCTCACCCCTCATGTGAGGAATCTCCCCCTCTGGCCTCTCATGTGGGGAATCTCCCCCTCTGGCCTCTCATGTGGGGAATCTCCCCCTCTGGCCTCTCATGTGGGGAATCTCCCCCTCTGGCCTCTCATGTGGGGAATCTCCCCCTCTGACCTCTCATGTGAGGAATCTCTTGCTCTGACCTCTCAGGCGGGGAATCTCCCCCTCTGGCCTCTCATGTGGGGAATCTCCCCCTCTGACCCCTCATGTGGGGAATCTCCCCCTCTGACCCCTCATGTGGGGAATCTCCCACTCTGACCCCTCATGTGGGGAATCTCCCCCTCTGACCCCTCATGTGGGGAATCTCCCCCTCTGACCCCTCATTTGGGGAATCTCCCCCTCTGACCCCTCATGTGGGGAATCTCCCCCTCTGGCCTCTCATGTGGGGAATCTCCCCCTCTGACCCCTCATGTGAGGAATCTCTTGCTCTGACCTCTCAGGCGGGGAATCTCCCCCTCTGACCCCTCATGTGGGGAATCTCCCCCTCTGGCCTCTCATGTGGGGAATCTCCCCCTCTGACCCCTCATGTGGGGAATCTCCCCCTCTGACCCCTCATGTGGGGAATCTCCCCCTCTGACCCCTCATGTGGGGAATCTCCCCCTCTGGCCTCTCATGTGGGGAATCTCCCCCTCTGACCCCTCATGTGGGGAATCTCCCCCTCTGACCCCTCATGTGGAGAATCTCCCCCTCTGACCCCTCATGTGGGGAATCTCCCCCTCTGACCCCTCATGTGGGGAATCTCCCCCTCTGACCCCTCATGTGGGGAATCTCCATCACTGACCCCTCATGTGGAGAATCTCCCCCTCTGACCTCTCATGTGGGGAATCTCGCCCTCGGGCCTCTCATGTGGGGAATCTCCATCTCTGACCCCTCATGGAGTGAATCTCTTGCTCTGACCTCTCATGCAGTGAATCTCCCTATTTCCCCTCATGTTGGGAATCCCCCTCTTGGACCCTTAGAGGGGGTGTTGATGATTTTCTTACCTAACTCGCTGCACAGGTCAGTGATCTCCTCATCGTAGAGGGAGTCGATGACGTCGGTGATGTTCAGTCTCCCGCGGTTCTTCGAGTGATATAGGATGGCACAGTCACAGCGGGAAGCCTCCTCTCTGAGGTTACGGTGGTTAGTGTTGGTGATGGTGAAGCTCCTCACCTCCCTAACTGAGTCCTTTGCCCACAGGGCATCACTGAGGAAATTGAAACTCCTGTCACTCTCCCGAGAGAAGATCCCGATGACTTGACGCATCATGATCTTGTCCTAGAGGAAAAAGTATCAGAAAACACCTCTTCTCTGCTCCATCCTTCTGCCTGCTCTTTCTTCTGACCCAGCTTTCTTCTGCTTCCTCCATCCTCTACCACTCTCTCTCCACTGCTGACTCTTTCCACTATTTTCCTATGCTCTTCTATTTTCTCTTCTGCCACCTCTCCACTGTCGCCTCTCTTCTCTGCCACCTCTCCCCTGGCTTTGTCTCCTATATCTTGTCTTCTCTCCCTCTCTTAATTCTGCACTCCTCTCCTCACCTCTCTATCATCTACCATCTCTCTTCTCTGCCTATCTCTCCCGACCTCTATTCTCTGCCCCTAATTTCCTCTGCTCTCCTCTTCCTCCTCTCCTCACACCCTCTTCTCCATTGATCGTGCCTCCTGTCTTCAGCCCTCAATCTCCCCTCCACACCTCTCCTCTGCCATCTTCCTCTGTCCCTCTATCCTCTGTCTCTCTGTCCTCAGCCCCTCTCCTCTGTCCTGCTATGCTCACACCCCTTCTTCTCCGTTGATCACCCCTTGTGTCTTCAGACCTCAGTCTCTCCTCCAGCCCTCTCCTCTGTCCCTGTTTCCTCTCCCCCCCTTTCCTCACATCCCCTCTTCTCTATTAATCACCCTCCTATCTCCAGCCCTCTTCTCTGCCCTCCTCTTCTGTTCCCCTCCCTCAGCACCTCTCCCCTTTCCTCATACCCTCACTTCTCCATTGATCACCACTTCTATCTCCAGCTCTCAGTCTCCCTTCCACTCCTCTCCTCTGCCCTCCTCTTCTGTCCCCCTCTCCTCTGCCCTCCTCCTGTCCTCACAGCACCTCTTCTCCATTGATTGCCCCTCTGTCTTCTGATCTCCCTCTCCCCTCCACCCTCTCTTCCTCTGTCCCCCCTTTCCTCACACCCTCTCTCTCCCTCTTTTCAATGACTAACTTTAGTTGGAAGTCTTCTCTTCAGAGCTGTCTCCCTCTTTTGACCTCTGCCCTGTTCTCCCCTGACCCTCACTCCACTCCGATCTATTCCGCCACTCTCACTCCTCTGCCCTCCACTCCTCCGTCCTCCCCCCTGCCCCTCACTCCTCCTTCCTCCCCCCTGCCCCTCACTCCTCCGTCCTCCCCCCTGCCCCTCACTCCTCCGTCCTCCCCCCTGCCCCTCACTCCTCCTTCCTCCCCCCTGCCCCTCACTCCTCCGTCCTCCTCCCTGCCCCTCACTCCTCCGTCCTCCCCCCTGCCCCTCACTCCTCCGTCCTCCCCCCTGCCCCTCACTCCTCCGTCCTCCCCCCTGCCCCTCACTCCTCCGTCCTCCCCCCTGCCCCTCACTCCTCCGTCCTCCCCCCTGCCCCTCACTCCTCCTTCCTCCCCCCTGCCCCTCACTCCTCCGTCCTCCTCCCTGCCCCTCACTCCTCTGTCCTCCCCCCTGCCCCTCACTCCTCCTTCCTCCCCCCTGCCCCTCACTCCTCCGTCCTCCTCCCTGCCCCTCACTCCTCCGTCCTCCCCCCTGCCCCTCACTCCTCCGTCCTCCCCCCTGCCCCTCACTCCTCCTTCCTCCCCCCTGCCCCTCACTCCTCCGTCCTCCTCCCTGCCCCTCACTCCTCTGTCCTCCCCCTGCCCCTCACTCCTCTGTCCTCCCCCCTGCCCCTCACTCCTCTGTCCTCCCCCCTGCCCCTCACTCCTCCGTCCTCCCCCCTGCCCCTCACTCCTCCTTCCTCCCCCCTGCCCCTCACTCCTCCGTCCTCCTCCCTGCCCCTCACTCCTCTGTCCTCCCCCTGCCCCTCACTCCTCTGTCCTCCCCCCTGCCCCTCACTCCTCTGTCCTCCCCCCTGCCCCTCACTCCTCCGTCCTCCCCCCTGCCCCTCACTCCTCCTTCCTCCCCCCTGCCCCTCACTCCTCCGTCCTCCTCCCTGCCCCTCACTCCTCCGTCCTCCCCCCTGCCCCTCACTCCTCCGTCCTCCCCCCTGCCCCTCACTCCTCCGTCCTCCCCCCTGCCCCTCACTCCTCCGTCCTCTCCCCTGCCCCTCACTCCTCCATCCTCCCCCCTGCCCCTCACTCCTCCGTCCTCCCCCCTGCCCCTCACTCCTCCGTCCTCCCCCCTGCCCCTCACTCCTCCGTCCTCCCCCCTGCCCCTCACTCCTCCGTCCTCCCCCCTGCCCCTCACTCCTCCGTCCTCCCCCCTGCCATTCACTCCTCCGTCCTCCCCACTGCCCCTCACTCTTCCGTCCTCCCCCCTGCCCCTCACTCCTCCGTCCTCCCCCCTGCCCCTCACTCCTCTGTCCTCCCCCTGCCCTTCACTCCTCTGTCCTCCCCCCTGCCCCTCACTCCTCTGTCCTCCCCCCTGCCCTTCACTCCTCTGTCCTCCCCCCTGCCCCTCACTCCTCCGTCCTCCCCCCTGCCCCTCACTCCTCCGTCCTCCCCCCTGCCCCTCACTCCTCCGTCCTCCCCCCTGCCCCTCACTCCTCCATCCTCCCCCCTGCCCCTCACTCCTCCGTCCTCCCCCCTGCCCCTCACTCCTCCGTCCTCCCCCCTGCCCCTCACTCCTCTGTCCTCCCCCTTGCCCTTCACTCCTCTGTCCCCCCTGCCCCTCACTCCTCCGTCCTCCCCCCTGCCCCTCACTCCTCCGTCCTCCCCCCTGCCCCTCACTCCTCCGTCCTCTCCCCTGCCCCTCACTCCTCCGTCCTCCCCCCTGCCCCTCACTCCTCCGTCCTCCCCCCTGCCCCTCACTCCTCCGTCCTCCCCCCTGCCCCTCACTCCTCCGTCCTCCCCCCTACCCTCACTCCTCCGTCCTCCCCCCTGCCCCTCACTCCTCCGTCCTCCCCCCTACCCTCACTCCTCCGTCCTCCCCCTGCTCCTCACTCTTCCGTCCTCTCCCCTCCCCCTCACTCTTCTCGCCTCCTTCCCTCTGTCCCTGTCTCATGTACGCTCGCTCTCTGCTCAGCCCGGTCTCCTCTGCCCATTCTTTCCTCTGCTCTCTAGTGTCCCCCTCTCCTCTGCTGCCTCTTCCTTGCCCCCTCTTCTCTGTCCTCCTGTCCTCTGTACCTCTCTTCTCTGTCCTCCCCTATCCTCACCTTTCTCTTTTTCTTGTTTTTAAAGGAAAGTGAAAGTGAAAGTGTCTCCTGAGGAGAAGTTCACTCCACACTGCGAACCCTGACCCCTCATCATCCTCACAGCCAGTGACACCCACACCAGGGCGGGCACACAACACCCCCATCTCTATACAGTCTATTATTCTCTGTTATCAGTCACAACTGGGGGAGGTGAATATAGAACAGGTGACTACAATCTATTACTCCCTGTTATCAGCCATTACTGGGGGAGGAGACTGTAGGACAGATGACTACAATCTATTACTCACTGCTATCAGCCATTACTGGGGGAGGAGACTGTAGGACAGATGAGTACAATCTATTACTCCCTGTTATCAGCCATTACTGGGGGAGGAGACTGTAGGACAGGGGAGTACAATCTATTACTCCCTGTTATCAGCCATTACTGGAGGAGGAGACTGTAGGACAGGGGAGTACAATCTATTACTCCCTGTTATCAGCCATTACTGGGGGAGGAGACTGTAGGACAGGTGACTACAATCTATTACTCCCTGTTATCAGCCATTACTGGGGGAGGAGACTGTAGGACAGGTAACTACAATCTATTACTCCCTGTTATCAGCCATTACTGGGGGAGGAGACTGTAGGACAGGTGACTACAATCTATTACTCCCTGTTATCAGCCATTACTGGGGGAGGAGACTGTAGGACAGGTGACTACAATCAATTACTCCCTGTTATCAGCCATTGCTGGGGGAGGAGACTGTAGGACAGGTGACTACAATCTATTACTCCCTGTTATCAGCCATTACTGGGGGAGGACACTGTAGGACAGGTGACTACAATCTATTACTCCCTGTTATCAGCCATTACTGGGGGAAGACACTGTAGGACAGGTGACTACAATCTATTACTCTTTGTTATCAGCCATTACTGGGGGAGGAGACTGTAGGACAGGGGACTACAATCTATTACTCCCTGATATCAGCCATTACTGGGGGAGGAGACTGTAGAACAGGTGACTACAATCTATTACTCCCTGTTATCAGCCATTACTGGGGGAAGAGACTGTAGGACAGGTGACTACAATCTATTACTCCCTGTTATCAGCCATTACTGGGGGAGGAAACTGTAGAACAGGTGACTACAATCAATTACTCCCTGTTATCAGCCATTACTGGGGGAGGAGACTGTAGGACAGGTGAGTACAATCTATTACTCCCTGTTATCAGCCATTACTGGGGGAGGAGACTGTAGGACAGGTGACCACAATCTATTACTCTCTGTTATCAGCCATTACTGGGGGAGGAGACTGTAGGACAGGTGACTACAATCTATTACTCCCTTTTATCAGCCATTACTGGGGGAGGAGACTGTAGGACAGGTGAGTACAATCTATTACTCCCTGTTAGCAGCCATTACTGGGGGAGGAGACTGTAGGACAGGTGACTACAATCTATTACTCCCTGTTATCATTCATTACTGGAGGAGGAGACTGTAGGACAGGTGAGTACAATCTATTACTCCCTGTTATCATTCATTACTGGGGGAGGAGACTGTAAAACAGGTGAGTACAATCTATTACTCTCTGGTGTCAGCCATTACTGAAGGAGGAGACTGTAGGACAGGTGACTACAATCTATTACTCCCTGTTATCATTCATTACTGGGGGAGGAGACTGTAAAACAGGTGAGTACAATCTATTACTCTCTGGTGTCAGCCATTACTGAAGGAGGAGACTGTAGGACAGGTGACTACAATCTATTACTCCCTGTTATCATTCATTACTGGGGGAGGAGACTGTAAAACAGGTGAGTACAATCTATTACTCTCTGGTGTCAGCCATTACTGAAGGAGGAGACTGTAGGACAGGTGACTACAATCTATTACTCCCTGTTATCAGCCATTACTGGGGAGGAGAAGGTAGGACAGGTGAGCACAATCTATTACTCCCTGTTATCAGATATTACTGGGGAGGAGACTGTAGGACAGGTGAGTACAATCTATTACTCCCTGTTATCAGCCATTACTGGGGGAGGAGACTGTAGGACAGGTGACTACAATCTATTACTCTCTGTTATCAGCCATTACTGGGGAGGAGAAGGTAGGACAGGTGAGCACAATCTATTACTCCCTGTTATCAGATATTACTGGTGAGGAGACTGTAGGACAGGTGAGTACAATCTATTACTCCCTGTTATCAGCCATTACTGGGGAGGAGACTGTAGGACAGGTGAGTACAATCTATTACTCCCTTAGATCAGCCATTACTGGGGGAGGAGACTGTAGGACAGGTGACTACAATCTATTATTCCCTGTTATCAGCCATTACTGGGGAGGTGACTTTATGACAGGTGACTACAATCTATTACTCCCTGTTATCAGCCATTACTGGGGGAGGAGACTGTAGGACAGGTGAGCACAATCTATTACTCCCTGTTATCAGCCATTACTGGGGGAGGAGACTGTAGGACACGGGACTACAATCTGTTACTCCCTGTTATCAGCCATTACTGTAGGACAGGTAACTACAATCTATTACTCCCTGATATCAGCCATTACTGGAGGAGGAGACTGTAGGACAGGTGACTACAATCTATTACTCCCTGTTATCAGCCATTACTGGGGGAGGAGACTATAGACAGATGAGTACAATCTATTACTCTCTGTTACCAGCCATTACTGGGGGAGGAGACTGTAGGACAGATCAGTTCTTTTGGAGCTTTCACATTTCCATATACTCCTCTTGGTGCAGACTTGTCTTCCATGGTTGCTCTTCCATGTTTTATCTCCTAGTTTGGAACCTATCCGGGTGGATCCGTCTTTCAGAGATCTCGCATCTCCATACTCCTCCTGGTGCAGGCTTGTCTTCCATGGTTGTGTGGCGGGCGGAGGAGGGGACGCTGCGCTCTCCCACTGCTCGGGTCCGGCTGCTGCGGCTACTGCTGCTCGGTGGTGGCTCGAGCGGTGGGCCGGATCCTGGGGACTCGAGCGGCGCTCCTCGCCCGTGAGTGAAAAGGGGGAATTGATTGTGGGGATTTGATATTGTCCGTGACGCCACCCACGGTTGTGGTGAGATTGGTGACACCACCGCTGCTCTGGACGGGGATCCCGGAAGCGGTGACAGGGAGCAGCTTTGATGTTTATTCTCCCCTCCGTGGGTAGGGGGTTGGTTGTCCCAGGGCCCGGTGATGGGGTAGAGATGGATTGCAGGCGGGTTACGGGGCCTGGTGAGGTGCAGGGTCGCGGGGGCAGCGCTGTGCCGCACGGCACGGTGGTACTCACTCAGCCAATGATGAACACAGAGTCTCCGGTAAAACAAACGGCTGGATGGACAGGTCCCACAGACGGCTGCGGTGTTTCTCCTCCCGGCAGGTTGATGGTGACTGCCTTTCCCTGCACCTGTGTAGTGTGTACGGTTCCAATGGGTTCCCACCGGTAACCCGCTCCCCAGCTTGGATATGTGCTGAAGGAGCCCCTTTTGCCCGCAGGTTCTGGCCCTGGGAACTGTAGCCTTGGCGGTGACTGTGTTTCCCTCTCACGGTTGGACTGTTGCCTTCTATCGGGACTTGGCTGCTGGGAAACCCAGGAGGTTCCCTTCGCTAACGGATGTGACAAATTGCACGGCGACTCCTAGCCTTGTCGGGGTCCGTAAGCCCCTGCCGGATGGTGCTGGCTTCTCTTTGCGTACCGGTCCGGTACCACCGGGCCACCGCCCGTCCACGGTCCTTACGGCTAGCTCCAACAGGCCTCTCCTGCAGACGGTCACCACCGTCTGCCAACCTTGCTGTTCCGTCCGGGCCACACACCCGGACCACTTTCTGTCTGCTCCTCTTCCACTTCACTCCTTCCACTTCCAACTCCAAAACTCTACTCTTTCCTTCTCCCGCCTCCAGGACTGTGAACTCCTCGGTGGGCGGGACCAACCACCTGGCCCGCCCCCTGGTGTGGACATCAGCCCCTGGAGGGAGGCAACAAGGATTTTGTTTGACTTAGGTGTGCCTGACCGGGGTGTGGGGTGTGTTGGTGTAGTACCTGTGACGTCCTGGCTTGTCCAGGGCGCCACAGTTGCCCTGCTCTATTTCCGGTTTTCCTTCTGGTGCAGACTTGTCTTCCATGGTTCCTCTTCCATGCTTTATATCCCAGTTTGGCTCCTGTCTGGGTGTATCCATCTTTTGGAGCTCTCACATTTCCTTACTCCTTCTAGTGCAGCCTTGTGTTCCATGGTTGCTTTGCTCTATCTTCTACTTTTCCTCCTGTCTGTGTTAATCCGTCTTTCAGAGCTCTCACATCTCCATATTCCTCCTGGTACGCCTTGTCTTCCATGGTTGTTCTGCTCTATCTCCGGTATTCCTCCTGTTTGGGTGGATCCGTCTTTCGGAGCTCTCACATTTCCATACTCCTTCTGGTGCAGCCTTGTCTTCCATGGTTGCTTAGCTCTATCTCTGGTTTTCCTCCTGTCTGGGTGGATCCATCTTTCAGAGCTCTCATAACTCCATACTTCTCCTGGAGCAGACTTGTCTTCCATGGTTGCTGTGCTCTATCTCCAGTTTTCCTCCTGTCTGGGTGGATCCGTCTTTTGGAGCTCTCACATTTCCATACTCCTCCAGGTGAAGGCTTGTCTTCCATGGTTGTTGTTCTCTATCTGTGGTTTTCCTCCTGTCTGTGTGGATCCATCTTTCGGAGCTCTTACATTTCCATACTCCTTCTGGTGCAGCCTTGTCTTCCATGGTTGCTTAGCTCTATCTCTGGTTTTCCTCCTGTCTGGGTGGATCCGTCTTTCAGAGCTCTCATAACCCCATACTTCTCCTGGAGCAGACTTGTCTTCCATGGTTGCTTAGCTCTATCTCCGGTTTTCCTCCTGTCTGGGTGGATCCGTCTTTCGGAGCTCTCATATCTCCATACTTCTTCTGGAGCAGGCTTGTCTTCCATGGTTGCTGTGCTCTATCTCTGGTTTTCCTCCTGTCTGGGTGGATCCGTCTTTTGGAGCTCTCATATCTCCATACTTCTCCTGGAGCAGGCTTGTCTTCCATGGTTGCTGTGCTCTATCTCTGGTTTTCTTCCTGTCTGGGTGGATCCGTCTTTTGGAGCTCTCATATCTCCATACTTCTCCTGGAGCAGGCTTGTCTTCCATGGTTGCTGTGCTCTATCTCTGGTTTTCCTCCTGTCTGGGTGGATCCATCTTTCAGAGCTCTCATAACTCCATACTTCTTCTGGAGCAGACTTGTCTTCCATGGTTGCTGTGCTCTATCTCTGGTTTTCCTCCTGTCTGGGTGGATCCGTCTTTCAGAGCTCTCACATTTCCATACTTCTCCTGGAGCAGGCTTGTCTTCCATTGTTGCTTAGCTCTATCTCTGGTTTTCCTCCTGTCTTGGTGAATCCGCCTTTCGGAGCTCTCATATCTCCATACTTCTCCTGGAGCAGGCTTGTCTTCCATGGTTGCTGTGCTCTATCTCTGGTTTTCGTCCTGTCTGGGTGGATCCGTCTTTTGGAGCTCTCACATCTCCATACTTCTCCTGGTGCAGGCTTGTCTTCCATGGTTGCTGTGCTCTATCTCTGGTTTTCCTCCTGTCTGGGTGGATCCATCTTTCGGAGCTCTCATATCTCCATACTTCTCCTGGAGCAGGCTTGTCTTCCATGGTTGCTGTGCTCTATCTCTGGTTTTCCTCCTGTCTGGGTGGATCCGTCTTTCGGAACTCTCACATTTCCATACTCCTTCTGGTGCAGCCTTGTCTTCCATGGTTGCTTAACTTTATCTCTGGTTTTCCTCCTGTCTAGGTGGATCCGTCTTTTGGAGCTCTCACATTTCCATACTCCTCCAGGTGAAGGCTTGTCTTCCATGGTTGTTGTTCTCTATCTCTGGTTTTCCTCCAGTCTGGGTGGATCCGTCTTTCGGAGCTCTTACATTTCCATACTCCTTTTGGTGCAGCCTTGTCTTCCATGGTTGCTTAGCTCTATCTCTGGTTTTCCTCCTGTCTGGGTGAATCCGCCTTTCGGAGCTCTCATATCTCCATACTTCTCCTGGAGCAGGCTTGTCTTCCATGGTTGCTGTGCTCTATCTCTGGTTTTCCTCCTGTCTGGGTGGATCCGTCTTTCGGAGCTCTCACATTTCCATACTTCTCCTGGAGCAGGCTTGTCTTCCATTGTTGTTTAGCTCTATCTCTGGTTTTCCTCCTGTCTGGGTGGATCCGTCTTTTGGAGCTCTCACATCTCCATACTTCTCCTGGTGCAGGCTTGTCTTCCATGGTTGCTGTGCTCTATCTCTGGTTTTCCTCCTGTCTGGGTGGATCCGTCTTTCAGAGCTCTCATAACTCCATACTTCTCCTGGAGCAGACTTGTCTTCCATGGTTGCTGTGCTCTATCTCCAGTTTTCCTCCTGTCTGGGTGGATACGTCTTTTGGAGCTCTCACATTTCCATACTTCTCCTGGAGCAGGCTTGTCTTCCATGGTTGCTTAGCTCTATCTCTGGTTTTCCTCCTGTCTGGGTGGATCCGTCTTTCGGAGCTCTCACATTTCCATACTCCTTCTGGTGCAGCCTTGTCTTCCATGGTTGCTTAGCTCTATCTCTGGTTTTCCTCCTGTCTGGGTGGATCCGTCTTTCAGAGCTCTCATAACCCCATACTTTTCCTGGAGCAGACTTGTCTTCCATGGTTGCTTAGCTCTATCTCCGGTTTTCCTCCTGTCTGGGTGGATCCGTCTTTCGGAGCTCTCATATCTCCATACTTCTTCTGGAGCAGGCTTGTCTTCCATGGTTGCTGTGCTCTATCTCTGGTTTTCCTCCTGTCTGGGTGGATCCGTCTTTTGGAGCTCTCATATCTCCATACTTCTCCTGGAGCAGGCTTGTCTTCCATGGTTGCTGTGCTCTATCTCTGGTTTTCTTCCTGTCTGGGTGGATCCGTCTTTTGGAGCTCTCATATCTCCATACTTCTCCTGGAGCAGGCTTGTCTTCCATGGTTGCTGTGCTCTATCTCTGGTTTTCCTCCTGTCTGGGTGGATCCGTCTTTCAGAGCTCTCATAACTCCATACTTCTTCTGGAGCAGACTTGTCTTCCATGGTTGCTGTGCTCTATCTCTGGTTTTCCTCCTATCTGGGTGGATCCGTCTTTCAGAGCTCTCACATTTCCATACTTCTCCTGGAGCAGGCTTGTCTTCCATTGTTGCTTAGCTCTATCTCTGGTTTTCCTCCTGTCTGGGTGAATCCGCCTTTCGGAGCTCTCATATCTCCATACTTCTCCTGGAGCAGGCTTGTCTTCCATGGTTGCTGTGCTCTATCTCTGGTTTTCCTCCTGTCTGGGTGGATCCGTCTTTTGGAGCTCTCACATCTCCATACTTCTCCTGGTGCAGGCTTGTCTTCCATGGTTGCTGTGCTCTATCTCTGGTTTTCCTCCTGTCTGGGTGGATCCATCTTTCGGAGCTCTCATATCTCCATACTTCTCCTGGAGCAGGCTTGTCTTCCATAGTTGCTGTGCTCTATCTCTGGTTTTCCTCCTGTCTGGGTGGATCCGTCTTTCGGAACTCTCACATTTCCATACTCCTTCTGGTGCAGCCTTGTCTTCCATGGTTGCTTAACTTTATCTCTGGTTTTCCTCCTGTCTAGGTGGATCCGTCTTTTGGAGCTCTCACATTTCCATACTCCTCCAGGTGAAGGCTTGTCTTCCATGGTTGTTGTTCTCTATCTCTGGTTTTCCTCCAGTCTGGGTGGATCCGTCTTTCGGAGCTCTTACATTTCCATACTCCTTTTGGTGCAGCCTTGTCTTCCATGGTTGCTTAGCTCTATCTCTGGTTTTCCTCCTGTCTGGGTGAATCCGCCTTTCGGAGCTCTCATATCTCCATACTTCTCCTGGAGCAGGCTTGTCTTCCATGGTTGCTGTGCTCTATCTCTGGTTTTCCTCCTGTCTGGGTGGATCTGTCTTTCGGAGCTCTCACATTTCCATACTTCTCCTGGAGCAGGCTTGTCTTCCATTGTTGCTTAGCTCTATCTCTGGTTTTCCTCCTGTCTGGGTGGATCCGTCTTTTGGAGCTCTCACATCTCCATACTTCTCCTGGTGCAGGCTTGTCTTCCATGGTTGCTGTGCTCTATCTCTGGTTTTCCTCCTGTCTGGGTGGATCCATCTTTCGGAGCTCTCATATCGCCATACTTCTCCTGGAGCAGGCTTGTCTTCCATGATTGCTGTGCTCTATCTCTGGTTTTCCTCCTGTCTGGGTGGATCCGTCTTTTGGAGCTCTCATATCTCCATACTTCTCCTGGAGCAGGCTTGTCTTCCATGGTTGCTGTGCTCTATCTCTGGTTTTCCTCCTGTCTGGGTGGATCCGTCTTTCGGAGCTCTCACATTTGCACACTTCTACTGGTGCAGGCTTGTCTTCCATGGTTGCTTAGCTCTATCTCTGGTTTTCCTCCTGACTGGGTGGATCCATCTTTCGGAGCTCTCATATCTCCATACTTCTCCTGGTGCAGGCTTGTCTTCCATGATTGCTGTGCTCTGTCTCTGGTTTTCCTCCAGTCTGGGTGGATCCGTCTTTCGGAGCTCTCACATTTCCATACTTCTCCTGGAGCAGGCTTTTCTTTCATGGTTGCTGTGCTCTTTCTCCGGTTTTCCTCCTGTCTGGGTGGATCCGTCTTTTGGCGCTCTCACATCTCCATACTCCTCCAGGTGCAGGCTTGTCTTCCATGGTTGCTTAGCTCTATCTCCGGTTTTCCTCCTGTCTGGGTGGATCCGTCTTTCGGAGCTCTCACTAGTCTTTATACGCCCAGGAATGCAGTGATGAGGAAATGTCAGTGTGAGCGTCTCAGCAGACGTCCTGAGGATCATCCTACAATCCCCGCAGGTAAGTGCAGCTCTGCACCTCTATATACTGTATATATATATATCCGGTGGATGCTGATATTTGAGGAGTGGGATACAGGCAGATGTGGATCAGCAGATCTCCGACCACCCACAGATATCTGCTGACATTGGTACTCATTACACAGAGCTCATGGCATTGACATGGCCGGACATAAAGCCACAAGTAACCCAAACTGTACAGATCCTCCCCCTGAACCCCACTAATCCTGACCCCGAACCTGACCTTTACCCCTAGCAGTAAACCCACAGCGAACCCTGACCATACTAATCCATAATCACAGTCATCCTGACCCCGGACCTGACCTTTACCCTACCAGTCCTTCCTCCACAGCGAGCCTTATCCCCACTAATCACGACCCCAAGACTTTACCCTCCTAACTCCAAAAGGAACCATAACTAAAATAATCCATAAAGTAAAGCTAATCCTATTAATCATGTCCCTAAATGTAACCTCTGCACCAGTAATGGTGGCCCCGGTACCGGAGACAAGTGAATATAACTTATCCTCGGTCCTATTGAATCGCTCAGGACAGTTCTGGGGTCCTCTGTGATGGGGACTCCCCTGTGGTTCTGTAGGGTCGGACTCTGCCGCTCGTATTATACGTATCATTGTGTGGCTCTTCAGAAGGTCGGGGCTCAGTGCTCAGCATTCATCGATGCTACCTCTGCCGGGGTCACCATCACCCGGCAATGTACTGGATCCATGCAGGCTGCAATTGGGATGGGAGATCCACTAGATCCCGTAGCACAGGGTTGAAGGCCAGCTCACTATTGTAGGTAATTATTTATGAGCTTTAGCTCTTCTTTTAGGACCTGGAAGAACTTAATGACCCCTTCCACAAAGATCTGAACAAGATCAATCTTTTCGGCCCCCACCCAGGTCCCCGTCCCAGATGCCATAGTCCAGTCAGGGTTTTAATATGTCAAAGTGGGGTGCAGCTGTTTTAGAGAACACCAAAAAACACCGGACCCCAGAGATCCTAACCCAGATCCTACTAACCCAAAACTCTAATCCAAAACAAAAATGCAAATCACTAATCATGAGAAAATCTGATGAAATCCTGAAATTCCGGCCGCCACTGACCAGGAAATATGCTTTATATCAAATTCCATGCGAAAAAATTGTGTTTCATTATAATAAATGAACAAAACATTGGGGACTCCGCAGCTCCCGACCTCTCCTGGGAACGCCGCAGCTCCCGACCTCTCCTGGGAACGCCGCAGCTCCCGACCTCTCCTGGGAACGCCGCAGCTCCCGACCTCTTCTGGGAACGCCCCAGCTCCCGACCTCTCCTGGGGACTCCGGAGCTCCCGACCTCTGCTGGGGACTCCAGAGCTCCCGACCTCTCCTGGGAACTCCGCAGCTCCCGATCTCTCCTGGGAACGCCGCAGCTCCCGACCTCTCCTGGGGACTCCGGAGCTCCCAACCTCTCCTAGGGACTCCGGAGCTCCCGACCTCTCCTGGGGACTTTGCAGCTCCCGATCTCTCCTGGGAACGCCGCAGCTCCCGACCTCTCCTGGGAACGCCGCAGCTCCCGACCTCTCCTGGGGACGCCACAGCTCCCGACCTCTCCTGGGGACTCCGGAGCTCCCGACCTCTCCCTGGGAATGCGACAGCTCCCAACCTCTCCTGGTAGCGCCGCAGCTCCCAAACTCTCCTGGGGACTCCGAAGCTCCCGACCTCTCCTGAGGACTCCGGAGCTCCCGACCTCTCTTGGTAGCGCCGCAGCTCCCGATCTCTCCAGGGAACGTCGCAGCTCCTGATCTCTCCTGGGGACTCCGGAGCTCCGATCTCTCCTGGGTACGCCACAGCTCCCGACCTCTCCTGGTAGCGCCGCAGCTCCCGATCTCTCCAGGGAGCGCTGCAGCTCTCGACCTCTCCTGGGAGTGCCGCAACTCCCGACCTCTCCTGGGGGTTCCGGAGCTCTGGACCTCTCCTGGGAACACCGCAGCTCCCGATCTCTCCTGGGAGCACCACAGCTCCCGACCTCTCCTGGGAGCGCCACAGCTCCCGACCTCTCCTGGGAGCGCCACAGCTCTCGACCTCTCCTGGGAGTGCCTCAGCTCCCGACCTCTCCTGGGGGCTCCGGAGCTCTCGACCTCTCCTGGTAACGCCACAGCTCCCGATCTCTCCTGGGAGCGCCACAGCTCCCGACCTCTCCTGGGAGCGCCACAGCTACCGACCTCTCCTGGGAGCGCCACAGCTCCCGACCTCTCCTGGGAGCGCCACAGCTCCCGATCTCTCCTGGGAGCGTCACAGCTCCCGATCTCTCCTGGGAGCGTCGCAGCTCCCGACCTCTCCTGGGAGCACCGCAGCTCCCGACCTCTCCTGGGAGCACCGCAGCTCCCGACCTCTCCTAAGAACGCCGCAGCTCCCGATCTCTCCTGGGAGTGCCACAGCTCCCGACCTCTCCTGGGAGCGCCACAGCTCCCGACCTCTCCTGGGAGCGCCACAGCTCCCGATTTCTCCTGGGAGCGCCAAAGCTCCCGATCTCTCCTGGAAGCGCCACAGCTCCCGATCTCTCCTGGGAGCGCTACAGCTCCCGATCTCTCCTGAGAACTCTGCAGCTCCCGACCTCTCCTGGGGACGCCACAGCTCCCGACCTCTCCTGGGGACTCCGGAGCTCCCGACCTCTCCCTGGGAATGTGACAGCTCCCAACCTCTCCTGGTAGCACCGCAGCTCCCAAACTCTCCTGGGGACTCCGAAGCTCCCGACCTCTCCTGAGGACTCCGGAGCTCCCGACCTCTCCTGGTAGTGCCGCAGCTCCCGATCTCTCCAGGGAACGTCGCAGCTCCTGATCTCTCCTGGGGACTCCGGAGCTCCCGACCTCTCCTAAGAACGCCGCAGCTCCCGACCTCTCCTGGGAGTGCCTCAGCTCCCGACCTCTCCTGGGGGCTCCGGAGCTCTCGACCTCTCCTGGTAACGCCACAGCTCCCGACCTCTCCTGGGAGCGCCACAGCTCCCGACCTCTCCTGGGAGCGGCACAGCTCCCGATTTCTCCTGGGAGCGCCAAAGCTCCCGATCTCTCCTGGAAGCGCCACAGCTCCCGATCTCTCCTGGGAGCGCTACAGCTCCCGATCTCTCCTGAGAACTCTGCAGCTCCCGACCTCTCCCTGGGAATGTGACAGCTCCCAACCTCTCCTGGTAGCACCGCAGCTCCCAAACTCTCCTGGGGACTCCGAAGCTCCCGACCTCTCCTGAGGACTCCGGAGCTCCCGACCTCTCCTGGTAGTGCCGCAGCTCCCGATCTCTCCAGGGAACGTCGCAGCTCCTGATCTCTCCTGGGGACTCCGGAGCTCCGATCTCTCCTGGGAACGCCACAGCTCCCGACCTCTCCTGGTAGCGCCGCAGCTCCCGATCTCTCCAGGGAGCGCTGCAGCTCTCGACCTCTCCTGGGAGTGCCGCAACTCCTGACCTCTCCTGGGGGTTCCGGAGCTCTGGACCTCTCCTGGGAACACCGCAGCTCCCGATCTCTCCTGGGAGCACCACAGCTCCCGACCTCTCCTGGGAGCGCCACAGCTCCCGACCTCTCCTGGGAGCGCCACAGCTCTCGACCTCTCCTGGGAGTGCCTCAGCTCCCGACCTCTCCTGGGAGCGCCACAGCTCTCGACCTCTCCTGGGAGTGCCTCAGCTCCCGACCTCTCCTGGGGGCTCCGGAGCTCTCGACCTCTCCTGGTAACGCCACAGCTCCCGACCTCTCCTGGGAGCGCCACAGCTCCCGACCTCTCCTGGGAGCGCCACAGCTCCCGATTTCTCCTGGGAGCGCCAAAGCTCCCGATCTCTCCTGGAAGCGCCACAGCTCCCGATCTCTCCTGGGAGCGCTACAGCTCCCGATCTCTCCTGAGAACTCTGCAGCTCCCGACCTCTCCTGGGGACGCCACAGCTCCCGACCTCTCCTGGGGACTCCGGAGCTCCCGACCTCTCCCTGGGAATGTGACAGCTCCCAACCTCTCCTGGTAGCACCGCAGCTCCCAAACTCTCCTGGGGACTCCGAAGCTCCCGACCTCTCCTGAGGACTCCGGAGCTCCCGACCTCTCCTGGTAGTGCCGCAGCTCCCGATCTCTCCAGGGAACGTCGCAGCTCCTGATCTCTCCTGGGGACTCCGGAGCTCCGATCTCTCCTGGGAACGCCACAGCTCCCGACCTCTCCTGGTAGCGCCGCAGCTCCCGATCTCTCCAGGGAGCGCTGCAGCTCTCGACCTCTCCTGGGAGTGCCGCAACTCCCGACCTCTCCTGGGGGTTCCAGAGCTCTGGAACTCTCCTGGGAATACCACAGCTCCCGACCTCTCCTGGGAGCGCCACAGCTCCCGATCTCTCCTAGGAGTGCCACAGTTCCCAACCTCTCCTGGGAGCGCCACAGCTCTCGACCTCTCCTGGGAGTGACGCAGCTCCCGACCTCTCCTGGGGGCTCCGGAGCTCCCAACCTCTCCTGGGAACGCCGCAGCTCCCAACCTCTCCTGGGAACGCCACAGCTTCCGACCTCTCCTGGGAGCGCCACAGCTCCCGATCTCTCCTGGGAGTGCCACAGCTCCCGACCTCCCCTGGGAGCGCCACAGCTCCCGATCTCTCCTGGGAGCGCCATAGCTCCCGATCTCTCTTGGGAATGCCGCAGCTCCCGACCTCTCCTGGGAACGCCACAGCTCCCGATTGTGATGGTGGGATATGGGGGAGGTGTATCTTGCTGTACAGATTCCTATTTCAAGCTTGGTTCATTGTCTTATTTGAACTACTTCTGTGTACATTTCTATTGTTGTAGGTAATCACCCCCTATAGTGCAAGGTTGTAGCCTCTTGAGGCACTTCCATCCCTGGGAGTAGGGGGAGGTGGGCCTAGAGTCCAACTAGTGTAAACTCTCTGCTTACCTGGGAGATTCAGTCAGTCTGTGTGAAACTTGAAGAAAGAAGATTGATCCTCTGGGAGGGAATAGCTGAGGCTGGATCCTAGAGCCGGTGTATGGACAGTTACAGACTGGAGATCAGTGGCCACGTGGGATTGTATTTTGTTGTTCACCTGTTGGACTCAAGGAACTCATATAAGGACCATTGCCCTATTTTCCCTGGCATCGGAATACCAGGCGGTGCCCCTGGATCTTTTGTTTTGTTGTGGACTCCTTGCAGACTTTAAGGATCTATATTTATGTTTGGTGCTTTATCTTTGTGGTTCCAATAAAGCCCTTTGGATTGTTCCTTGGTCTGTTGTCTCTCCTTGCTCTGCTGTACACCCCGTCACAAACTGGTGGCAGCAGTGGAATCAGAGCAGAAGGAATGGAGGACAACAGCCCATCAACAGCTGGAACCAGAACCTCAGAGTACAAGAACTGGACTGCGGTGAACCTACAAACAAAGGCCCTTGAACTGGGAGTCAGCTACAAGGGACTCTCCAAGGAGCAGCTGATTGAGGCGTTGGAAGGAGTTTGCTCGCAAAATGGCGCTGAGGAAGGATCCTCCCAGCAAACGGAAGAAAGACGGCAGCCGGAGGTAAATACCCAAAAAAGTCAATGGGTTGTGTGGTACGAGGAGGAGATGGCCTTGCTGGGAGAGGAGACCACCATAGAATATAAGATGGAGGTCATGCGTGGAGCTAAAGAGAAGGAGCGCAGGATGGAGGAGATGGCATTGCTGGATAAGCAGCTCGCTGTGGAAGCCGCGAGAGGTTCCAGACAGACTGTAACCCCAGCACCCACCATGAGGGAACTTCCCAGAGTGTCCCGCAAAGACTTCAATCAGTTTAATGAGGCTGCTGGTGACATTGAGGGCTTCTTCCAGGACTTTGAGCATCAGTGTCGATTAATGGAAGTCCCAGAAAGGGAGCGTGTCCGGCATCTGGTTGGGCTCTTAGAGGGTGGAGCTGCCGCAGCCTATAGAGCTATGGACCCTCGGTGGAATTGTGAGTATGCGGATATTAAACAGACTATTCTAGAACATTATGCTGTAACGCCAGACACTTACAGGACTCAGTTCCGTACTTTAGCATGTGATGATGAAGTGTCTTTCAAGATGTATGCCCACAAACTCAAACATCTGTGGCATCGTTGGCTGGAGGCAGAGGAGGCCTTAACCTTGGAGACCGTCCTCCAGGTCCTCCTAAAAGAGCAGTTTTACTTCAAGTGCCCCGCTGAGATCCGGGAATGGGTGCGTGAAAGGAGACCAGCCACTGTGGAGGAAGCTGCAGCTCTAGCTGATGAGGTGCTCACTATCAAGCCTCAATGGAAGAAGCTGCTATCAGAGGGAGCAAAAATGACCAGTTCCCCAACACCAGAGGTTCCTTGTCCTTCAGTGCCCAATGTTCCTCGACCTCCTAGATCACCACCTCATGTGGATACCCGTGTGTACGTGCCTCCAGTTGTTTCTACCACATTTTCTGGAATGCGACAAGGAGAGAAAGTAGAAGAGCGAAGATGTTATAGCTGTGGGCATCCTGGGCATCTGCGGGCCACATGGCCATCTATCCCGTGGAGTCATCCTCCAAATCGACAACCACCTCCTGCACCTGCACCTCCCTATCAGTCACCAAGGTCTCCTATCTACTTCTCCAGAAGGCAAACTGGAAGGAGTGAGACGCAGCGCAGATGTTATCAATGTGGGCAGCCTGGTCATCTGCAAGCTCACTGTCCAGGTGTTCAGAGGCAGAACAGCTGCAGACCACCTTTGCCTGTCCATTATCTACAGACACCCTCAGCAGGAGAAGAGCTGGATTCAGGCCCTGATGATTTGCCAAGTGACCCTGATATGTTGACTTCCCTACCAGGAGTCTATGGGGTGCGAGCCACAGCCACTCGTTCTTATGATCTTCGGCATAAACATCTACAGGAGGTTGTGCTGGATGGCCAAAAAGTTGTTGGCTTTCGTGACACTGGGGCTTTTCTCACCATAGCAGATCCCCGAGTAACTCAACCAGAAGCAATTCAAAAGGGACCAGGAATTGCCATTGAATTGGCTGGAGGTACCCAGAGATATATTCCAAGAGCAAGTGTAACCCTGGATTATGGCTTTGGGGCAAAACAATGCATAATCGGTGTGATGAGCGGCCTTCCTGCAGACATTCTCCTAGGCAATGATGTGGGAGATATACAATGCCGATTTGTGGGTGCAGAAAGCCGAGTTTGAGTGAGGGAGGACACAAAAGGAACCTTGTCCTTCCAACCCTATCACCCTACAAGGGATTACCTACAGCTTTTCCATCCAATACAAGTGTGGAAGCCAACACCAGAATGCTGATGGACTGTCCCAGCCAGAAGAACCATAGACTATTCACAGCTGAGCAACATGGACGTAAGTGAGATGGCCAGAGGTCTGTGTAGACCTCGTGGCATACTCACTTATTAAAAAGGGGGGACAGGTTGTGATGGTGGGATATGGGGGAGGTGTATCTTGCTGTACAGATTCCTATTTCAAGCTTGGTTCATTGTCTTATTTGAACTAGTTCTGTGTCCATTTCTATTGTTGTAGGTAATCACCCCCTATAGTGCAAGGTTGTAGCCTCTTGAGGCACTTCCATCCCTGGGAGTAGGGGGAGGTGGGCCTAGAGTCCAACTAGTGTAAACTCTGCTTACCTGGGAGATTCAGTCAGTCTGTGTGAAACTTGAAGAAAGAAGATTGATCCTCTGGGAGGGAATAGCTAAGGCTGGATCCTAGAGCCTGTGTATGGACAGTTACAGACTGGAGATCAGTGGCCACGTGGGATTGTATTTTGTTGTTCACCTGTTGGACTCAAGGAACTCATATAAGGACCATTGCCCTATTTTCCCTGGCATCGGAATACCAGGCGGTGCCCCTGGATCATTTGTTTTGTTGTGGACTCCTTGCAGACTTTAAAGATCTATATTTATGTTTGGTGCTTTATCTTTGTGGTTCCAATAAAGCCCTTTGGATTGTTCCTTGGCCTGTTGTCCCTTCTTGCTCTGCTGTACACCCCGTCACACCGATCTCTCCTGGAAGCGCCACTGCTCCCGACCTCTCCTGGGAACGCCGCAGCTCCTGATCTCTCCTGGGAGCGCCGCAGCTCCCGACCTCTCCTGGGGACTCCGGAGCTCCGATCTCTCCTGGGAACGCCACAGCTCCCCATCTCTCCTGGGAACGCCGCAGCTCCCGACTTCTCCTGTGGACTCCGGAACTCCCGATCTCTCCTGGTAGCGGCACAGCTCCCGACCTCCCCTGGGAGCACCGCAGCTCCCAACCTCTCCTGGGAACGCCCAGCTCCCGATCTCTCCTGGGGGCTCCAGAGCTCCCGATCTCTCCTGGGAATGCCGCAGCACCCGACCTCTCCTGGGAGTGCCGCAACTCCCGACCTCTCCTGGGAGTTCCGGAGCTCCCGACCTCTCCTGAGAGCGCCACAGCTCCCGACCTCTCCTGGGAGCGCCACAGCTCCCGACCTCTCCTGGGAATGCCACAGCTCCCGACCTCTCCTGGGAGCGCCACAGCTCCCGATCTCTCCTGGGAGCGCCACAGCTCCCGATCTTCCCTGGGAGTGCCACAGCTCTCGACCTCTCCTGGGAATGCAGCAGCTCCCGACCTCTCCTGGGAACACCGCAGCTCCCAATCTCTCCTGGGAACGCCATAGCTCCCGATCTCTCCTGGGGACTACGGAGCTACCGATTTCTCCTGGGGACTCTGGAGCTCTCGATCTCTCCTGGGAACGCTGCAGCTCCTGATCTCTCCTGGGAACGCCGCAGCTCCCAATCTCTCCTGGGAGCGCCGCAGCTACCGACCTCTCCTGGGAACGCCACAGCTCCCGATCTCTCCTGGGGACTCCGGAGATCCCCACCTCTCCTGGGGACTCCGGAGCTCCCGATCTCTCCTGGGGGCTCCGGAGCTCCCGATCTTTCCTGGGAACGCCGCAGCTCCCGACCTCTCCTGGAGACTCCGGAGCTCCCGACCTCTCCTGGGGACTACAGAACTCCCAATCTCTCCTGGGGACTCCGGAGCCTTCTTGTCCATTGTGTTGATGGTCGTCCACGTTCAGACCTTCAGAACTTTCGTTCTTCGGCACTTTCCTCTATAAATTAGGCATCGGGTGGCGCACATGGTGACTTTCTGAAATTGTCACCTCATGACGAGTCACCAGAGTCCAGTCAGAAATGGAAGCCAAAGGCTGACATCCTACAAGAGGGCGTCCATCAGCACACCTCAAGAGAAGGAAACACCAGCACTGCAGGGACAGATGGGAGAAAACACCTGAGCAATACTGTAAAAATCCTGAAAATGTGTCCTGTAGGCAGAACTTAAAGGGTCTTTTGGTCTTAATACAAATTTCATACTTGACTGCAGTTAAGGCCACTTTGCACACAGAGATAAATCTGCGGCAGATCTGTGGTTGCAGTGAAATTGTGGACAATCAGTGCCAGGTTTGTGGCTGTGTACAAATGGAACAATATGTCCATGATTTCACTGCAACCACAGATCTGCCAAAGATTTATCTCTGTGTGTAAAGTGGCCTTTACTCCATGTGACGAGAGATTACAGAATTGTGAGTGCGCAATGTGCACACTGTCAGGATTCCCTCTGTCTCCAACTCACATGTCATCTAGCTTCTCATACGTTTTTCTCAATAGTGTAGTCAACAAAGCAGGAAACTTGCTACATGGGACTTGGCCACAAATAAGCAAATCGCATGTATGTCTTGTGAATTTCCAAATAAAGGGGGATCCTTACCTTGTGCACACTGCACATTGTCTTGACTCTGAAATTGATGCTGAGTCTTAAAAATCAGCTTAATGGTTGTAGTTACGAAGCACTGGTCATCCGACACAATGGAGAGCACTAAATAGCAGACGGGGAAGGGGAAATGGGAAAGACTCCATTGTGCGGCTTTTTCTTAATGGATTTGTGTCTTTTCTGTTTTTCAGGAGAATGGACGTTCCCGGCCTCTGAGAATTGGAGACAATAATGTCCCTCAACTCCTCAGCCAACGATACGAACTCACCGGCCCAGGCCTCAGGGCCAGACCTGTCCCTGCTTACCGTCCCGATCACCATCTGCCTGGTGACGGTTCTCGTCTGCCTGGTGGGTCTGGTGGGCAATGTCCTCACAATATGGCTTCTGGGTTTCCGCATCAAGCTGAACCAGTCCACCATGTACATCCTGAATTTGGCCTTGGCGGACTTCATCTACCTGTTCTGCTGCTGCATGGTCTCCTTGTACCTCCTGTGCTTGTATAATGGCGTGCCCTCCTCAGCGCAGAGTATGAACATATTCTCCGTGTTTGGCGAGTTCCTGCACAGCTTTGGCTTTAATTCCAGCCTGTTCTTTCTGGCCACTCTTTGCATTGAGCGATGTCTCTCCGTTTGCTTTCCCATGTGGTACAAGTGTCGTCGGCCGGAGCACTTGTCGGCCATATTGTGTGGGGTTATCTGGATGGTGTCGGTCCTGATAACTGTCCTGGAGAGGTTCCTCATCCCTGAGCACAGGTCCACTGTCTACATAGTGGTATCGGTCATATTTCTGATGGTGACTCTGGCCATGATCTGCTCCAGTGTGGTCCTTCTCATAGAGATTCAGAAGACCTCCATTCGATGCCGACCCTTGAAGCTGTACGTGGTGGTTGTCTCTGCAGTCATCACTTTCCTCATTTCTCTGCTTCCAGCCACCATGGTCAGACTCTTGGCCGTCTTTGGCTTCATCCCTGCCGGAAAGATAAGGATCCTCAGCTACATAATGATTTCTCTGTGTTCTGCCATCAATTCCACCATCAATCCCTACATCTACATCATTGTGGGGAGGTGGAAGACAAGCGTTTCCACCACACAAGCCCTGCAGTCCGTCTTCAAGGAGGAGGATGAAAGGTCGACTGAAGGACATGACTCGGTGGAGACGCAACAAAGTGACATTGAGCCAAAACCGAGCACCATTCAGAAGACTGAGCAGGAGAAGCCCGATGGCTCCTGACAACACGGATTCCATCATGACCGATGCCGACCCCTCCATCATCACCAATGCTAACACATTTATCATCACTGATGCCCACCCATCCACCAACACCGATGCCAAACATTCCATCGTCATTGATGCCAATCCATCCACCATGACCAATGCCAACCCATCCATCATCACCGATGCCAACCCATCCACTATTACCGATGCCGACCCATTCACTATCACTGATGCCGACCCATCCACTATCACTGATGCCGATCCATCCATCGTCACTGATGCCGATCCATCCATCGTCACTGATGCTAAACCATCTATCATCACTGATGCTAACACATCCATCATCACTGATGCCAACCCATGCATCATCACTGATGCCGAACAATCCATCATCACGAATGCCGACCCATCCACCATCACCGATGCCGACCCATCCATCATCACTGATGCCGACCCTTCTATCGTCACTGATGCTGAACAATCCATCATCACGAATGCCGATCCATCCAACATCACTGATGCCGACCCATCCTCCATCATCGATGCCGACCCATCCTCCATAACCGATGCCGACCCATCCACCATCACCGATGCCGACCCATCCATCATCACCGATGACAACATATTCACTATCATAGATGCCGACCCTTCCATCGTCACTGATGCTGAACAATCCATCATCATGAATGCCGATCCATCCAACATCACCAATGCCGGCCCATCATCCATAACCGATGCTGACCCTTCCATTATCACTGATTTTGAACAATCCATCATTACTGATGCTGATCTATCCACCATCACCGATGCCAATCCATCCATTGTCACCAATGCCGACACATTACTCCATCATTTACTATTGGGTGACAGAGTGTTTACAGCTAGAAAAGTACTGACATAAAATGTAAAAACTGCAATTATATATAAAGGATCCAACACTGAGAAATAATAAAGGTAAAAAAGCAGAAATCTGTGCAATGTAACGTGTGACTCCAGAGATGTCTGCAGAAAATCACAGTATATTCATCCAATATGGAGTGCAGCTCTGGAGGATAATATGTATGTACACAGTGACCACACCAGCAGAATAGTGAGTGCAGCTCTGCAGTATAATACAGGAGGTAAGTCAGGATCAGTAATGTAATGAATGTACACAGTGACTGCACCAGCAGAATAGTGAGTGCAGCTCTGGAGTATAATACAGGAGGTAACTCAGGATCAGTAATGTATGTACACAGTGACTGCACCAGCAGAATAGTGAGTGCAGCTCTGAAGTTCTGAAGTATAATACAGGCGGTAACTCAGGATCAGTAATGTAATGTATGTACACAGGGACTGCACCAGCAGAATAGTGAGTGCAGCTCTGCAGTATAATACAGGAGGTAATTCAGGGTCAGTAATGTAATGTATGTACACAGGGACTGCACCAGCAGAATAGTGAGTGCAGCTCTGGAGTGTAATACAGGAGGTAACTCAGGATCAGTAATGTAATGTATGTACACAGTGACTGCACCAGCAGAATAGTGAGTACAGCTCTGCAGTATAACACAGGAGGTGAGTCAGGATCAGTAATGTATGTACACAGTGCCTGCACCAGCAGAATAGTGAGTGCAGCTCTGGAGTGTAATACAGGAGGTAACTCAGGATCAGTAATGTAATATATGTACACAGTGACTGCACCAGCAGAATAGTGAGTGCAGCTCTGGAGTATAACACAGGAGGTGAGTCAGGATCAGTAATGTATGTACACAGTGACTGCACCAGCAGAATAGTGAGTGCAGCTCTGGAGTATAACACAGGAGGTGAGTCAGGATCAGTAATATGGATTTGGGTTGTTGGTCTTTGTGTCTGTGGGTTCATTGCTTTCCATGTTAGCGGTCATGGAGTTCTGGATGGAGGATGCGGCACACTGTTAGGTTGTATTGCGGTATTATTACATGGCACTGCTGTGTATATGCTGTATATCGCGGCGGTCAGCGGTCCGGTCTTTTGTCTCTTGTGTTGATAGGAGCAGCCGATATCTAGAGTTATAATTAGTGGGTGATTAATGACCTCTTCTCACAATGTGAAGTGGAGGAACCTGGTCGCCTCCTTGTGTGGGGATAATGATATGTGTAGAGATGACACCTTCCGAAATCTTCCCCAAATCCCCAACTAATGAGGCTTGTGCTGCTGTCATCGCCATGGCATGGTGAAATATTCCCTGGGCGTCCGGCGTTCCCCTCCATTCCTGGCTACACCTTGTTCCTCGCCAGCCGTGCTCCTCTCTTATCTAAGTCTAATTGTGTTTCTCTTGTATAAATCTTACAAATTCCTCAGCTCGAGTTCTGACATGTACAGAAGAAAGCCTCTGTAAATGGGGGATCCAGCGCGGGGTTAATGGAAGGATAGGATGTAACTAAACCATCCAGAATAAGGTCATCCTCAGAGCGAAACTCACCACCATCCAGAATAAAGTCATCCTCAGAGCGAAACTCACCACCATCCAGAACAAGGTCATCCTCAGAGCGAAACTCACCACCATCCAGAACAAGGTCATCCTCAGAGCGAAACTCACCACCGTCCAGAACAAGGTCATCCTCAGAGCGAAACTCAACACCGTCCAGAACAAGGTCATCCTCAGAGCGAAACTCAACACCATCCAGAATAAAGTCATCCTCAGAGCGAAACTCACCACCATCCAGAACAAGGTCATCCTCAGAGCGAAACTCACCACCATCCAGAACAAGGTCATCCTCAGAGCGAAACTCACCACCATCCAGAACAAGGTCATCCTCAGAGCGAAACTCACCACCATCCAGAACAAGGTCATCCTCAGAGCGAAACTCACCACCATCCAGAATAAAGTCATCCTCAGAGCGAAACTCACCACCATCCAGAACAAGGTCATCCTCAGAGCGAAACTCACCACCATCCAGAACAAGGTCATCCTCAGAGCGAAACTCACCACCATCCAGAATAAAGTCATCCTCAGAGCGAAACTCACCACCATCCAGAACAAGGTCATCCTCAGAGCGAAACTCACCACCATCCAGAACAAGGTCATCCTCAGAGCGAAACTCACCACCGTCCAGAACAAGGTCATCCTCAGAGCGAAACTCAACACCGTCCAGAACAAGGTCATCCTCAGAGCGAAACTCAACACCATCCAGAATAAAGTCATCCTCAGAGCGAAACTCACCACCATCCAGAACAAGGTCATCCTCAGAGCGAAACTCACCACCATCCAGAACAAGGTCATCCTCAGAGCGAAACTCACCACCATCCAGAACAAGGTCATCCTCAGAGCGAAACTCACCACCATCCAGAACAAGGTCATCCTCAGAGCGAAACTCACCACCATCCAGAATAAAGTCATCCTCAGAGCGAAACTCACCACCATCCAGAACAAGGTCATCCTCAGAGCGAAACTCACCACCATCCAGAATAAAGTCATCCTCAGAGCGAAACTCACCACCATCCAGAACAAGGTCATCCTCAGAGCGAAACTCACCACCATCCAGAACAAGGTCATCCTCAGAGCGAAACTCACCACCGTCCAGAACAAGGTCATCCTCAGAGCGAAACTCAACACCGTCCAGAACAAGGTCATCCTCAGAGCGAAACTCAACACCATCCAGAATAAAGTCATCCTCAGAGCGAAACTCACCACCATCCAGAACAAGGTCATCCTCAGAGCGAAACTCAACACCGTCCAGAACAAGGTCATCCTCAGAGCGAAACTCACCACCGTCCAGAACAAGGTCATCCTCAGAGCGAAACTCACCACCATCCAGAACAAGGTCATCCTCAGAGCGAAACTCACCACCATCCAGAACAAGGTCATCCTCAGAGCGAAACTCAACACCATCCAGAACAAGGTCATCCTCAGAGCGAAACTCACCACCATCCAGAACAAGGTCATCCTCAGAGCGAAACTCACCACCATCCAGAACAAGGTCATCCTCAGAGCGAAACTCACCACCATCCAGAACAAGGTCATCCTCAGAGCGAAACTCACCACCATCCAGAACAAGGTCATCCTCAGAGCGAAACTCACCACCATCCAGAACAAGGTCATCCTCAGAGCGAAACTCACCACCATCCAGAACAAGGTCATCCTCAGAGCGAAACTCACCACCATCCAGAATAAAGTCATCCTCAGAGCGAAACTCACCACCATCCAGAACAAGGTCATCCTCAGAGCGAAACTCACCACCATCCAGAACAAGGTCATCCTCAGAGCGAAACTCACCACCATCCAGAACAAGGTCATCCTCAGAGCGAAACTCACCACCATCCAGAATAAAGTCATCCTCAGAGCGAAACTCACCACCATCCAGAACAAGGTCATCCTCAGAGCGAAACTCACCACCGTCCAGAACAAGGTCATCCTCAGAGCGAAACTCACCACCGTCCAGAACAAGGTCATCCTCAGAGCGAAACTCAACACCGTCCAGAACAAGGTCATCCTCAGAGCGAAACTCAACACCATCCAGAATAAAGTCATCCTCAGAGCGAAACTCACCACCATCCAGAACAAGGTCATCCTCAGAGCGAAACTCAACACCGTCCAGAACAAGGTCATCCTCAGAGCGAAACTCACCACCGTCCAGAACAAGGTCATCCTCAGAGCGAAACTCACCACCATCCAGAACAAGGTCATCCTCAGAGGGAAACTCACCACCATCCAGAACAAGGTCATACTCAGAGCGAAACTCACCACCATCCAGAATAAAGTCATCCTCAGAGCGAAACTCACCACCATCCAGAACAAGGTCATCCTCAGAGCGAAACTCACCACCATCCAGAACAAGGTCATCCTCAGAGCGAAACTCACCACCGTCCAGAACAAGGTCATCCTCAGAGCGAAACTCAACACCGTCCAGAACAAGGTCATCCTCAGAGCGAAACTCAACACCATCCAGAATAAAGTCATCCTCAGAGCGAAACTCACCACCATCCAGAACAAGGTCATCCTCAGAGCGAAACTCAACACCGTCCAGAACAAGGTCATCCTCAGAGCGAAACTCACCACCGTCCAGAACAAGGTCATCCTCAGAGCGAAACTCACCACCATCCAGAACAAGGTCATCCTCAGAGCGAAACTCACCACCATCCAGAACAAGGTCATCCTCAGAGCGAAACTCACCACCATCCAGAACAAGGTCATCCTCAGAGCGAAACTCACCACCATCCAGAATAAAGTCATCCTCAGAGCGAAACTCACCACCATCCAGAACAAGGTCATCCTCAGAGCGAAACTCACCACCATCCAGAACAAGGTCATCCTCAGAGCGAAACTCACCACCATCCAGAACAAGATCATCCTCAGAGCGAAACTCACCACCATCCAGAACAAGGTCATCCTCAGAGCGAAACTCACCAACATCCAGAACAAGGTCATCCTCAGAGCGAAACTCACCACCATCCAGAACCAGGTCATCCTCAGAGCGAAACTCACCAACATCCAGAACAAGGTCATCCTCAGAGCGAAACTCACCAACATCCAGAACAAGGTCATCCTCAGAGCGAAACTCACCACCATCCAGAACAAGGTCATCCTCAGAGCGAAACTCACCAACATCCAGAACAAGGTCATCCTCAGAGCGAAACTCACCACCATCCAGAATAAAGTCATCCTCAGAGCGAAACTCACCACCATCCAGAACAAGGTCATCCTCAGAGCGAAACTCACCACCATCCAGAACCAGGTCATCCTCAGAGCAAAACTCACCACCATCCAGAACAAGGTCATCCTGTAACGCCTGCCTGGATCCACAGACTCAGGGGAGATGTAATGGGGAGGCTAGAGGGAAGCCACTCACCAAGCAGGACCCCCAGAACCCTGAAACCCTTTAACCCCTATACAGGGATTTGGAATTACACAGCGCCCTGGTGATCACTACCTGTGGAAGGCTGTAGTCCGATGAGAGTAGTAGTCAGGCAGGGTCAAACCAGGAATTGCAGAACAGGGACAGAATCATCAGACAAGGACGTAATCAGAAAATGTAGCAGAGGTCAAATCCGGATCGGGCAGCGAGGTACAAAAACAGTAGGCAGGAGGGTAGTCAGAAAACACGCAGAAGTCAGCACACAGGAATCACCAAACAGAATAGGACGGACCAGGAGCCAGGAAATCAGAACTATCTCTGACAGTGGTCATGTGACAGGAGGGGGAATAAGAAGGGTGTGGTGTCTTCCCATTGGCTGCAGGTGAATGATGGCAACTTCAGCTGGAAGACACCCGCCACCCACAGTCAGCCAGTGGTACTGCAGATCCCAAGATAACCCAGCCCAATGGATGATCGGAGCCTGCGCCCACCAGCGCCGCTGGCATCGACTCCTCTCCCAGCACCATCCACGGCATGAACACGGCGTCGCCTGGTGATCGGAGCAGAAGTCGCTGGAGCGGACTCCGGTGGTGACGTAACAGTCCCCCCCCCTCCATGAGGGGCCTCCGGACCCTCAAAACCCGGCTTGCCAGGAAAACGGAGGTGAAACCGCCGGACCAGACCCTTAGCATGAATATCGCTCGCAGGGACCCATGACCTCTCCTTAGGGCCGTAACCCCTCCAATGCACCAAATACTGTACCGCCCCTCTGACAATATGGGAATCAAGTATCCTCTGTACCTCATACTCCAAGTTACCTTCAACCAAAACAGGAGGAGGGGGGGCACTGACTGGGTGAACGGGGGACACGATATAACTTGAGGAGGGACCTATGGAACACATTCGATATCTTAAAGGATGGGGGGAGTTGCAAGCAGAAAGCTGTGGGATTAATTACCTCGATTATCTCGTAAGGTCCAATAAACCTCGGACCCAGCTTAGCAGAAGGGACCTTGAGTTTAATATTCCGTGTGGATAACCATACCTTGTCCCCAACTCCAAGGCTAGGGCCCTTGGAACGTCTCTTATTAGCAGAGGAGGCTTGACCACCCCGTTCCCTCTTCAGGTTCTCTTTCACCTCAGACCAGATAGCCTTCAGTTTGTCCACAGTTGATTCAGCCTCAGGAGTATCCACCACAGCGGAAGAAAAAGAACCAAAACGTGGATGCAACCCTAAATTGCAGAAAAGGGGGTAGTCTTGATGGATTCCTGATACTGATTATTGATGGCGAACTCAGCTAGCGGCAGATATTCCACCCAGTCAGACTGACGGTCAGACACATAACACCGGAGATATTGTGCAAGGGTTTGATTGGAACGTTCAGTCTGACCATTGGTCTCTGGGTGGTAGGCAGATGAAAAAGATAGCTCTATATTGATCTTCTTACAAAACGCCCTCCAGAATTTCGAGACGAACTGCGTTCCTCTGTCAGAAACAATATTTTCCGGAACCCCGTGTAACCGCACAATATGCCTAATAAACAACTTGCTAAGAGTTTCAGAATTGGGTAATTCGGACAGAGGAACAAAATGACAGTTTGCTGAATCTATCCACTACTACCCAGATACAGGTCTTCCAATCTGAGGGTGGAAGGTCAGTGATGAAGTTCATGAAGAGATGTGTCCAAGGGCTTACTGGAGTAGGTAGGGACTGGAGAAATCCGGCAGGGCGGGTACGGGGTGCCTTGGCTCGAGCACAAGTTTCACAAGCCAGTACATATTCCTTACAATCTTTCGCTATGGTTGGCCACCAAAAATTCCTGGTTACTAATCGGAGGGTATTGCCGATACCAGGGTGGCCTGCAAACACAGAATTGTGGGATTCCTGGAGTACCCGTAGGCGAAGTGAGGGGGCGACATCGCAAAATGACATGAGCAAAACTCACCACCATCCAGAACAAGGTCATCCTCAGAGCAAAACTCACCACCATCCAGAACAAGGTCATCCTCAGAGCGAAACTCACCACCATCCAGAACAAAGTAATCCTCAGAGCGAAAATCACCACTATCCAGAACAAGGTCATCCTCAGAGCAAAACTCACCACCATCCAGAACAAGGTCATCCTCAGAGTGAAACTCACCACCATCCAGAACAAGGTCATCCTCACAGCAAAACTCACCACCATCCAGAACAAGTCATCCTCAGTGCGAAACTCATCACCATCCAGAACAAGGTCATCCTCAGAGCGAAACTCACCACCATCCAGAACAACGTCATCCTCAGAGTGAAACTCACCAATATCCGGAACAAGGTCATCCTCAGAGCGAAACTCACCACCATCCAGAACAACGTCATCCTCAGAGTGAAACTCACCACTATCCGGAACAAGGTCATCCTCAGAGCGAAACTCACCACTATCCGGACTGATAGCGGAAAAATAACCGCAGTCTTGGATCTATAGGTGACTGCGGGAGACACAGAAGAGCCCAGGTGACGTCTTCAGAACTAGGTCTACCTCTGTTGGATGAAATCTGGAGGTTGAGACATAACAGGGCTGCCCAGATGAAATTATTCATGGAGGTTGGGGGCAATGCACCTTTATTGTTCGGGTCTACAATAATAATAAATCTCCAAGAACAGGAATAATAAAGCACATTATGCTCAGCCTCTATGGTTTCTTCTGGGGCAGCCCTATTGTAACTTACAGATTTTATCCAACAAAGCTCGGCCTAGTTCCGTGCACTTTATCCCAGCTCCAGTGATGAATACAATTATAATGATCACAATACAAATCTACATTTGGTGTCTTCACCTTTTGGCTTCAAAACAACCTGAAAGCATCAATCTTTCTAGTTCCTCGCACACAACGTCATGGATTTTGTAGAATTTCAATCATCATATGATGCCATCATGAGGCGTCTGATCAGCTCCCAATGTGGTCTGCACCCAGACAACGACCCACAACCTCAGCCGATGTCATTAAGAATGAGGAATCCTGGAGGTGATGATCCACAGAGCCCCGATCTCACCTCATCCCGTCTCTCTGGGATCAGGAGACAGAAGGATCCGCATCAGCTTCATACACAGAGGATCTGGGATCAGGAGATAGAAGGATCCGCACAAGCCTCATACACAGAAGATCTGGGATCAGGAGACAGAAGGATCCACACCAGCCTCATACACAGAAGATCCAGGATCAGGAGACAGAAGTATCCGCACCAGCCTCATACACAGAAGATCCAGGATCAGGAGACAGAAGGATCCACACCAGCCTCATACACAGAAGATCTGGGATCAGGAGACAGAAGGATCCACATCAGCTTCATACACAGAAGATCTGGGATCAGGAGACAGAAGGATCCGCACAAGCCTCATACACAGAAGATCTGGGATCAGGAGACAGAAGGATCCACACCAGCCTCATACACAGAAGATCCAGGATCAGGAGACAGAAGGATCCACACCAGCCTCATACACAGAAGATCCAGGATCAGGAGACAGAAGGATCCAAACCAGCCTCATACACAGAAGATCCAGGATCAGGAGACAGAAGGATCCGCACCAGCCTCATACACAGAAGATCCAGGATCAGGAGACAGAAGGATCCGCACCAGCTTCATACACAGAAGATCTGGGATCAGGAGACAGAAGGATCCACACCAGCCTCATACACAGAAGATCCAGGATCAGGAGACAGAAGGATCAACACCAGCCTCATACACAGAAGATCCAGGATCAGGAGACAGAAGGATCCGCACCAGCCTCATACACAGAAGATCCAGGATCAGGAGACAGAAGGATCCGCACCAGCCTCATACACAGAAGATCCAGGATCAGGAGACAGAAGGATCCGCACCAGCCTCATACACAGAAGATCCAGGATCAGGAGACAGAAGGATCTGCACCAGCCTCATACACAGAAGATCCAGGATCAGGAGACAGAAGGATCTGCACCAGCCTCATACACAGAAGATCCAGGATCAGGAGACAGAAGGATCTGCACCAGCCTCATACACAGAAGATCCAGGATCAGGAGACAGAAGGATCCGCACCAGCCTCATACACAGAAGATCCAGGATCAGGAGACAGAAGGATCCACATCAGCCTCATACACAGAAGATTCAGGATCAGGAGACAGAAGGATCCACACTAGCCTCATACACAGAAGATCCAGGATCAGGAGACAGAAGGATCCACACCAGCCTCATACACAGAAGATCTGGGGTCAGGAGACAGAAGGATCCGCACAAGCCTCATACACAGAAGATCTGCGATCAAGAGACAGAAGGATCCACACCAGCCTCATACACAGAAGATCCAAGATCAGGAGACAGAAGGATCCACACCAGCCTCATACACAGAAGATCCAGGATCAGGAGACAGAAGGATCTACACCAGCCTCATACACAGAAGAACCAGGATCAGGAGACAGAAGGATCCGCACCAGCCTCATACAAAGAAGATCCAGGATCAAGAGACAGAAGGATCCGCACCAGCCTCATACACAGAAGATCCAGGATCAGGAGACAGAAGGATCCACACCAGCCTCATACACAGAAGATCCAGGATCAGGAGACAGAAGGATCCACACCAGCCTCATACACAGAAGATCCAGGATCAGGAGATAGAAGGATCCACACCAGCCTCATACACAGAAGATCTGGGGTCAGGAGACAGAAGGATCCACACCAGCCTCATACACAGAGGATCAGGGGTCAGGAGAGAGAAGGATCCACACCAGCCTCATACACAGAAGATCCAGGATCAGGAGACAGAAGGATCCACACCAGCCTCATACACAGAAGATCTGGGGTCAGGAGACAGAAGGATCCACACCAGCCTCATACACAGAAGATCTGGGGTCAGGAGACAGAAGGATCAGCACCAGCCTCATACACAGAAGATCTGGGATCAAGAGACAGAAGGATCCACACCAGCCTCATACACAGAAGATCAAGGATCAGGAGACAGAAGGATCCGCAAAAGCCTCATACACAGAAGATCCAGGATCAGGAGACAGAAGGATCCACACCAGCCTCATACACAGAAGATCCAGGATCAGGAGACAGAAGGATCCACACCAGCCTCATACACAGAAGATCCAGGATCAGGAGACAGAAGGATACGCACCAGCCTCATACACAGAAGATCCAGGATCAGGAGACAGAAGGATCCACACCAGCCTCATACACAGAAGATCCCGGATCAGGAGACAGAAGGATCCACACCAGCCTCATACACAGAAGATCCAGGATCAGGAGACAGAAGGATCCGCACCAGCCTCATACACAGAAGATCCAGGATCAGGAGACAGAAGGATCCTCACCAGCCTCATACACAGAAGATCCAGGATCAGGAGACAGAAGGATCCACACCAGCCTCATACACAGAAGATCCAGGATCAGGAGACAGAAGGATCCGCACCAGCCTCATACACAGAAGATCCAGGATCAGGAGACAGAAGGATCCACACCAGCCTCATACACAGAAGATGCCGGATCAGGAGACAGAAGGATCCACACCAGCCTCATACACAGAAGATCCAGGATCAGGAGACAGAAGGATCCGCACCAGCCTCATACACAGAAGATCCAGGATCAGGAGACAGAAGGATCCTCACCAGCCTCATACACAGAAGATCCAGGATCAGGAGACAGAAGGATCCACACCAGCCTCATACACAGAAGATCCAGGATCAGGAGACAGAAGGATCCGCACCAGCCTCATACACAGAAGATCCCAGATCAGGAGACAGAAGGATCCACACCAGCCTCATACACAGAAGATCCAGGATCAGGAGACAGAAGGATCCGCACCAGCCTCATACACAGAAGATCCAGGATCAGGAGACAGAAGGATCCACACCAGCCTCATACACAGAAGATCTGGGATCAGGAGACAGAAGGATCAGCACCAGCCTCATACACAGAAGATCTGGGATCAAGAGACAGAAGGATCCACACCAGCCTCATACACAGAAGATCAAGGATCAGGAGACAGAAGGATCCACACCAGCCTCATACACAGAAGATCCAGGATCAGGAGACAGAAGGATCCACACCAGCCTCATACACAGAAGATCCAGGATCAGGAGACAGAAGGATCCACACCAGCCTCATACACAGAAGATCCAGGATCAGGAGTCAGAAGGATCCTCACCAGCCTCATACACAGAAGATCCAGGATCAGGAGACAGAAGGATCCACACCAGCCTCATACACAGAAGATCCAGGATCAGGAGACAGAAGGATCCGCACCAGCCTCATACACAGAAGATCCAGGATCAGGAGACAGAAGGATCCACACCAGCCTCATACACAGAAGATCCCAGATCAGGAGACAGAAGGATCCACACCAGCCTCATACACAGAAGATCCAGGATCAGGAGACAGAAGGATCCACACCAGCCTCATACACAGAAGATCCAGGATCAGGAGACAGAAGGATCCACACCAGCCTCATACACAGAAGATCTGGGGTCAGGAGACAGAAGGATCTGCACAAGCCTCATACACAGAAGATCTGGGATCAAGAGACAGAAGGATCCACACCAGCCTCATACACAGAAGATCCAAGATCAGGAGACAGAAGGATCCACACCAGCCTCATACACAGAAGATCTAGGATCAGGAGACAGAAGGATCTACACCAGCCTCATACACAGAAAAACCAGGATCAGGAGACAGAAGGATCCGCACCAGCCTCATACAAAGAAGATCCAAGATCAAGAGACAGAAGGATCCGCACCAGCCACATACACAGAAGATCCAGGATCAGGAGACAGAAGGGTCCACACCAGCCTCATACACAGAAGATCCAGGATCAGGAGACAGAAGGATCTGCACAAGCCTCATACTCAGAAGATCTGGGATCAAGAGACAGAAGGATCCACACCAGCCTCATACACAGAAGATCCAAGATCAGGAGACAGAAGGATCCACACCAGCCTCATACACAGAAGATCCAGGATCAGGAGACAGAAGGATCTACACCAGCCTCATACACAGAAGAAACAGGATCAGGAGACAGAAGGATCCGCACCAGCCTCATACAAAGAAGATCCAGGATCAAGAGACAGAAGGATCCGCACCAGCCTCATACACAGAAGATCCAGGATCAGGAGACAGAAGGGTCCACACCAGCCTCATACACAGAAGATCCAGGATCAGGAGACAGAAGGATCTGCACAAGCCTCATACTCAGAAGATCTGGGATCAAGAGACAGAAGGATCCGCACAAGCCTCATACACAGAAGAGCCAGGCTCAGGAGACAGAAGGATCCACACCAGCCTCATACACAGAAGATCCAGGATCAGGAGACAGAAGGATCCACACCAGCCTCATACACAGAAGATCCAGGATCAGGAGATAGAAGGATCCACACCAGCCTCATACACAGAAGATCTGGGGTCAGGAGACAGAAGGATCCACACCAGCCTCATACACAGAAGATCCAGGATCAGGAGACAGAAGGATCCACACCAGCCTCATACACAGAAGATCTGGGATCAAGAGACAGAAGGATCCGCACCAGCCTCATACACAGAAGATCTGGGGTCAGGAGACAGAAGGATCCACACCAGCCTCATACACAGAGGATCAGGGGTCAGGAGAGAGAAGGATCCACACCAGCCTCATACACAGAAGATCCAGGATCAGGAGACAGAAGGATCCACACCAGCCTCATACACAGAAGATCTGGGGTCAGGAGACAGAAGGATCCACACCAGCCTCATACACAGAAGATCTGGGGTCAGGAGACAGAAGGATCAGCACCAGCCTCATACACAGAAGATCTGGGATCAAGAGACAGAAGGATCCACACCAGCCTCATACACAGAAGATCAAGGATCAGGAGACAGAAGGATCTGCAAAAGCCTCATACACAGAAGATCCAGGATCAGGAGACAGAAGGATCAACACCAGCCTCATACACAGAAGATCCAGGATCAGGAGACAGAAGGATCCACACCAGCCTCATACACAGAAGATCCAGGATCAGGAGACAGAAGGATCCGCACCAGCCTCATACACAGAAGATCCAGGATCAGGAGACAGAAGGATCCACACCAGCCTCATACACAGAAGATCCCGGATCAGGAGACAGAAGGATCCACACCAGCCTCATACACAGAAGATCCCGGATCAGGAGACAGAAGGATCCGCTCCAGCCTCATACACAGAAGATCCAGGATCAGGAGACAGAAGGATCCTCACCAGCCTCATACACAGAAGATCCAGGATCAGGAGACAGAAGGATCCGCACCAGCCTCATACACAGAAGATCCAGGATCAGGAGACAGAAGGATCCACACCAGCCTCATACACAGAAGATGCCGGATCAGGAGACAGAAGGATCCACACCAGCCTCATACACAGAAGATCCAGGATCAGGAGACAGAAGGATCCGCACCAGCCTCATACACAGAAGATCCAGGATCAGGAGACAGAAGGATCCTCACCAGCCTCATACACAGAAGATCCAGGATCAGGAGACAGAAGGATCCACACCAGCCTCATACACAGAAGATCCAGGATCAGGAGACAGAAGGATCCGCACCAGCCTCATACACAGAAGATCCCGGATCAGGAGACAGAAGGATCCACACCAGCCTCATACACAGAAGATCCAGGATCAGGAGACAGAAGGATCCGCACCAGCCTCATACACAGAAGATCCAGGATCAGGAGACAGAAGGATCCACACCAGCCTCATACACAGAAGATCTGGGGTCAGGAGACAGAAGGATCAGCACCAGCCTCATACACAGAAGATCTGGGATCAAGAGACAGAAGGATCCACACCAGCCTCATACACAGAAGATCAAGGATCAGGAGACAGAAGGATCCGCAAAAGCCTCATACACAGAAGATCCAGGATCAGGAGACAGAAGGATCCACACCAGCCTCATACACAGAAGATCCAGGATCAGGAGACAGAAGGATCCACACCAGCCTCATACACAGAAGATCCAGGATCAGGAGTCAGAAGGATCCTCACCAGCCTCATACACAGAAGATCCAGGATCAGGAGACAGAAGGATCCACACCAGCCTCATACACAGAAGATCCAGGATCAGGAGACAGAAGGATCCGCACCAGCCTCATACACAGAAGATCCAGGATCAGGAGACAGAAGGATCCACACCAGCCTCATACACAGAAGATCCCGGATCAGGAGACAGAAGGATCCACACCAGCCTCATACACAGAAGATCCAGGATCAGGAGACAGAAGGATCCACACCAGCCTCATACACAGAAGATCCAGGATCAGGAGACAGAAGGATCCACACCAGCCTCATACACAGAAGATCCAGGATCAGGAGACAGAAGGATCCACACCAGCCTCATACACAGAAGATCCAGGATCAGGAGACAGAAGGATCCACACCAGCCTCATACACAGAAGATCCAGGATCAGGAGATAGAAGGATCCGCACCAGCCTCATACACAGAAGATCCAGGATCAGGAGACAGAAGGATCCACACCAGCCTCATACACAGAAGATCCCGGATCAGGAGACAGAAGGATCCACACCAGCCTCATACACAGAAGATCCAGGATCAGGAGACAGAAGGATCCGCACCAGCCTCATACACAGAAGATCCAGGATCAGGAGACAGAAGGATCCTCACCAGCCTCATACACAGAAGATCCAGGATCAGGAGACAGAAGGATCCACACCAGCCTCATACACAGAAGATCCAGGATCAGGAGACAGAAGGATCCGCACCAGCCTCATACACAGAAGATCCAGGATCAGGAGACAGAAGGATCCACACCAGCCTCATACACAGATGATCTGGGATCAGGAGACAGAAGGATCCACACCAGCCTCATACACAGAAGATCCAGGATCAGGAGACAGAAGGATCCGCACCAGCCTCATACACAGAAGATCCAGGATCAGGAGACAGAAGGATCCTCACCAGCCTCATACACAGAAGATCCAGGATCAGGAGACAGAAGGATCCACACCAGCCTCATACACAGAAGATCCAGGATCAGGAGACAGAAGGATCCGCACCAGCCTCATACACAGAAGATCCCGGATCAGGAGACAGAAGGATCCACACCAGCCTCATACACAGAAGATCCAGGATCAGGAGACAGAAGGATCCGCACCAGCCTCATACACAGAAGATCCAGGATCAGGAGACAGAAGGATCCACACCAGCCTCATACACAGAAGATCTGGGATCAGGAGACAGAAGGATCCACACCAGCCTCATACACAGAAGATCCAAGATCAGGAGACAGAAGGATCCACACCAGCCTCATACACAGAAGATCCAAGATCAGGAGACAGAAGGATCAGCACCAGCCTCATACACAGAAGATCTGGGATCAAGAGACAGAAGGATCCACACCAGCCTCATACACAGAAGATCAAGGATCAGGAGACAGAAGGATCCGCAAAAGCCTCATACACAGAAGATCCAGGATCAGGAGACAGAAGGATCCACACCAGCCTCATACACAGAAGATCCAGGATCAGGAGACAGAAGGATCCACACCAGCCTCATACACAGAAGATCCAGTATCAGGAGTCAGAAGGATCCTCACCAGCCTCATACACAGAAGATCCAGGATCAGGAGACAGAAGGATCCACACCAGCCTCATACACAGAAGATCCAGGATCAGGAGACAGAAGGATCCGCACCAGCCTCATACACAGAAGATCCAGGATCAGGAGACAGAAGGATCCGCACCAACCTCATACACAGAAGATCCAGGATCAGGAGACAGAAGGATCCACATCAGCCTCATACACAGAAGATCCAGGATCAGGAGACAGAAGGATCCTCACCAGCCTCATACACAGAAGATCCAGGATCAGGAGACAGAAGGATCCACACCAGCCTCATACACAGAAGATCCAGGATCAGGAGACAGAAGGATCCGCACCAGCCTCATACACAGAAGATCCCGGATCAGGAGACAGAAGGATCCACATCAGCCTCATACACAGAAGATCCAGGATCAGGAGACAGAAGGATCCACACCAGCCTCATACACAGAAGATCCAGGATCAGGAGACAGAAGGATCCACACCAGCCTCATACACAGAAGATCCAGGATCAGGAGACAGAAGGATCCACACCAGCCTCATACACAGAAGATCCAGGATCAGGAGACAGAAGGATCCACACCAGCCTCATACACAGAAGATCCAGGATCAGGAGACAGAAGGATCCGCACCAGCCTCATACACAGAAGATCCAGGATCAGGAGACAGAAGGATCCACACCAGCCTCATACACAGAAGATCCAGGATCAGGAGACAGAAGGATCCACACCAGCCTCATACACAGAAGATCCAGGATCAGGAGACAGAAGGATCCGCACCAGCCTCATACACAGAAGATCCAGGATCCGGAGACAGAAGGATCCACATCAGCCTCATACACAGAAGATCCAGGATCAGGAGACAGAAGGATCCTCACCAGCCTCATACACAGAAGATCCAGGATCAGGAGACAGAAGGATCCACACCAGCCTCATACACAGAAGATCCAGGATCAGGAGACAGAAGGATCCGCACCAGCCTCATACACAGAAGATCCCGGATCAGGAGACAGAAGGATCCACACCAGCCTCATACACAGAAGATCCAGGATCAGGAGACAGAAGGATCCGCACCAGCCTCATACACAGAAGATCCAGGATCAGGAGACAGAAGGATCCACACCAGCCTCATACACAGAAGATCTGGGATCAGGAGACAGAAGGATCCACACCAGCCTCATACACAGAAGATCCAAGATCAGGAGACAGAAGGATCCACACCAGCCTCATACACAGAAGATCCAAGATCAGGAGACAGAAGGATCAGCACCAGCCTCATACACAGAAGATCTGGGATCAAGAGACAGAAGGATCCACACCAGCCTCATACACAGAAGATCAAGGATCAGGAGACAGAAGGATCCGCAAAAGCCTCATACACAGAAGATCCAGGATCAGGAGACAGAAGGATCCACACCAGCCTCATACACAGAAGATCCAGGATCAGGAGACAGAAGGATCCACACCAGCCTCATACACAGAAGATCCAGGATCAGGAGTCAGAAGGATCCTCACCAGCCTCATACACAGAAGATCCAGGATCAGGAGACAGAAGGATTCACACCAGCCTCATACACAGAAGATCCAGGATCAGGAGACAGAAGGATCCGCACCAGCCTCATACACAGAAGATCCAGGATCAGGAGACAGAAGGATCCACACCAGCCTCATACACAGAAGATCCCAGATCAGGAGACAGAAGGATCCACACCAGCCTCATACACAGAAGATCCAGGATCAGGAGACAGAAGGATCCACACCAGCCTCATACACAGAAGATCCAGGATCAGGAGACAGAAGGATCCACACCAGCCTCATACACAGAAGATCTGGGGTCAGGAGACAGAAGGATCTGCACAAGCCTCATACACAGAAGATCTGGGATCAAGAGACAGAAGGATCCACACCAGCCTCATACACAGAAGATCCAGGATCAGGAGACAGAAGGATCCACACCAGCCTCATACACAGAAGATCCAGGATCAGGAGACAGAAGGATCCACACCAGCCTCATACACAGAAGATCCAGGATCAGGAGACAGAAGGATCCGCACCAGCCTCATACACAGAAGATCCAGGATCAGGAGACAGAAGGATCCACATCAGCCTCATACACAGAAGATCCAGGATCAGGAGACAGAAGGATCCACACCAGCCTCATACACAGAAGATCTGGGGTCAGGAGACAGAAGGATCCGCACAAGCCTCATACACAGAAGATCTGGGATCAGGAGACAGAAGGATCCACACCAGCCTCATACACAGAAGATCCAAGATCAGGAGACAGAAGGATCCACACCAGCCTCATACACAGAAGATCCAGGTTCAGGAGACAGAAGGATCCACACCAGCCTCATACACAGAAGATCTGGGGTCAGGAGACAGAAGGATCTGCACAAGCCTCATACACAGAAGATCTGGGATCAAGAGACAGAAGGATCCACACCAGCCTCATACACAGAAGATCCAGGATCAGGAGACAGAAGGATCCACACCAGCCTCATACACAGAAGATCCAGGATCATGATACAGAAGTATCCGCACCAGCCTCATACACAGAAGATCCAGGATCAGGAGACAGAAGGATCCACACCAGCCTCATACACAGAAGATCCAGGATCAGGAGACAGAAGGATCCGCACCAGCCTCATACACAGAAGATCCAGGATCAGGAGACAGAAGGATCCACATCAGCCTCATACACAGAAGATCCAGGATCAGGAGACAGAAGGATCCACACCAGCCTCATACACAGAAGATCTGGGGTCAGGAGACAGAAGGATCCGCACAAGCCTCATACACAGAAGATCTGGGATCAGGAGACAGAAGGATCCACACCAGCCTCATACACAGAAGATCCAGGATCAGGAGACAGAAGGATCCACACCAGCCTCATACACAGAAGATCCAGGATCAGGAGACAGAAGGATCCGCACCAGCCTCATACACAGGTGGTCACTGAATACTGAGGATGGAGGAGACGGGCGGTCACTGAATACTGAGGACGGAGGAGACGGGCGGTCACTGAATACTGAGGACGGAGGAGACGGGCGGTCACTGAATACTGAGGATGGAGGAGACGAACGGTCACTGAATACTGAGGATGGAGGAGACGGGTGGTCACTGAATACTGAGGATGGAGGAGACGGGTGGTCACTGAATACTGAGGACGGAGGAGACGGACAGTCACTAAATACTGAAGATGGAGGAGACGGGCGGTCACTGAATACTGAGGATGGAGGAGAAGGGTGGTCACTGAATACTGAGGACGGAGGAGATGGACGGTCACTGAACACAGAGCATGGAGGATATGGACGGTCACTGAATACTGAGGACGGAGGACACGGTCGGTCACTGAATACTGAGGATGGAGGAGACGGGCGGTCACTAAATACTGAGGATAAAGGAGATGGGTGGTCACTGAATACTGAGGATGGAGGATATGGGTGGTCACTGAATACTGAGGATGGAGGATATGGGTGGTCACTGAATACTGAGGATGGAGGATACGGGCGATCACTGAATACTGAGGAAGGAGGAGACGGGCGGTCACTGAATACTGAGGACGGAGGATATGGGCGGTCACTGAATACTGAGGACGGAGGAGACGGGCGGTCACTGAATACTGAGGACGGAGGATATGGGCGGTCACTGAATACTGAGGATGGAGGATATGGGCGGTCACTGAATGCTGAGGATGGAGGATATGGGTGATCACTGAATACTGAGGATGGAGGATATGGGTGATCACTGAATACTGAGGATGGAGGATATGGGTGGTCACTGAATACTGAGGATGGAGGATATGGGTGGTCACTGAATACTGAGGATGGAGGAGACGGGCGGTCACTGAATACTGAGGATGGAGGATATGGGTGGTCACTGAATACTGAGGATGGAGGATATGAGTGGTTATAGAATTTACATTTCTCTTTCGTTCATTCACTTAGTTAATTGTATTTTGGTAATTGCTGCTCGTGTGTACAGGAAGGGATGGGCGAGTGCCAATAGGTGGAGTCGTTACATAAACATTATTTATATATGATATAAGCCGAGGATTGTTCTGTACCAGAATTTAACATACAGAATCTATAATAAATAACCACCCACACACCGGACGGGAGCGGAGATACAGGAGCAACACGGGCCTGGGAAATCAGCACCACCGGGACCTGTATATGGCTCTGTAGTCTCCTCAACGGGACCTGTATATGGCTCTGTAGTCTCCTCACCGGGACCTGTATATGGCTCTATAGTCTCCTCACCAGGACCTGTATATGGCTCTGTAGTCTCCTCACCGGGACATGTATATGGCTCTGTAGTCTCCTCACCGGGACCTGTACCGGGACCTGTATATGGCTCTGTAGTCTCCTCACCGGGACCTGTATATGGCTCTGTAGTCTCCTCACCGGGACCTGTATATGGCTCTGTTGTCTCCTCACCGGGACCTGTATATGGCTCTATGGTCTCCTCACCGGGACCTGTATATGGCTCTGTAGTCTCCTCACCGGGACCTGTATATGGCTCTGTAGTCTCCTCACCGGGACCTGTATATGACTCTGTAGTCTCCTCACCGGACCTGTATATGGCTCTATAGTCTCCCCACCAGGACCTGTATATGGCTCTGTAGTCTCCTCACCGGGACCTGTATATGGCTCTGCAGTCTCCTCACCAGGACCTGTATATGGCTCTGTAGTCTCCTCACCGGGACCTGTATATGGCTCTGTAGTCTCCTCACCGGGACCTGTATATGGCTCTGTAGTCTCCTCACCGGGACCTGTATATGGCTCTGTAGTCTCCTCACCGGGACCTGTATATGGCTCTGTAGTCTCCTCACCGGGACCTGTATATGACTTTGTAGTCTCCTCACCGGACCTGTATATGGCTCTATAGTCTCCCCACCAGGACCTGTATATGGCTCTGTAGTCTCCTCACCGGGACCTGTATGTGGCTCTGTAGTCTCCTCACCAGGACCTGTATATGGCTCTGTAGTCTCCTCACCGGTACCTGTATATGGCTCTGTAGTCTCCTCACCGGGACCTGTATATGGCTCTGTAGTCTCCTCACCGGGACCTGTATATGTGGCGCCCCTGAGGCTTCCGTCGCCACAGGTCATTGCACCCCATCAGCAGTGTGATGCCCCATTCTGGGAGAGGAAGAGAGTGAACTCCGGTCCCCTGGTAAATCCACACTACACCCATTGTTAGGTACATACTAGGACCAGGGAAAGTGGCAGGCAACCCTCCCATGCTGCATGCTGGGAGGGGCCGTAAGACCCATCCCTGCTCCTATAGGTTACAGCTTAGCAACTGGGGGGTGGGAGGAGCCATCTGAGAGCAGACACAGATAGGAAGGTCAAGTTTAGTCAGTCAACCTCAGGGAGAGCAAGGGTGAAGAGCCAGCATGTAGTTGGAGAACAAGAACGAGAGAAAGGAGGGAGGAGGAGGCCTGCTGGAGGCAGGCAAGGAGGAGAAAGAAAAGAAAGAAAGAAAGAAGGAAAGAAAGCTCCAAGTCAGACAGGAGCAGAGAAACTGAAGGAGACGCTTCCTGGTGAAGACCCTGGGACCCAGAGGTCCAGGTGACACCACGTAGGGACAGAAGGAGTCGCAGGGCCGCGGGTAGTCCTGGAAGTATCACGAGCAGGCCTAGAGGTACCAAGGAGAGAGGGCCCTAGAAGTGCCACGGGTAGTTGTAGGCTGCGGTGGCCTGTTCCACAGTAACATCGGTGGAGGGATTAGGCTGCGACAGGGGACGGTCCCTAGAGACTGGAGGAGTGCAAGATCATCTCCAAACAGTAAAAACCGAGGCCCAGGGACGTTGTAAGCTCCCAGGCCCAGAACCCATAGCAGACTTCCAGAAAGGGGGTAATCAGCCGACAGGTGACCCCCCCAGCCTGGAGGCTGTGGTGGAGGCCAAGCCAGGTTTATCCTATCGAGGGCAGGGCTAAGGAAGACAGCAGAGGAGGGAGACACTAGGAGAAGGGCACCAGCTTTTACTCTCTGAATCACCCAGAAACGGCGGAGGTCCCTGACAGTGGTCCCAGCAGTCCAAGGGGTCCTACAGAGCTCTGACAAGAACTGTGAGTAAAAGAACTTGAACTGCACCCTTGGAGTGGTCGCTGTTGTTACAGCTGCATAGACATTCACGAGCACCAACTGTGCCCCGGGCATTGCTCCACCTGTGGGGAGCAGTGCTACCATTGCTGCCGTAACATCATCCCGGTGGCCTCACACAGCAGCGGCGGCTTAATAGCCGCATTCCACAGGTGGCGTCACGAACACAAACTTTATTCACCAAGCCACATATTCTACTGACACCCACCAGGGCCACGGAGCCGGGCCCAGCCACCACTGACTACCACCGGACTAGTCCGGCCCGGCACCGGGTGTCCCACAGCCCTGGGGTGGGCGAGTCAACTTTTGGCGCTGTGAACAGGATTTCGTGCCCGGTCTAACCGGGTACTGTGCGCCTGGAGAACTGTGTGACAGACTGTGTACTTTACTGAGAAACCGCCGCCGTTAGCGCTGCTGAGAGCGGGAAGAAGGGGGCGTGAAAGAAGAAAGGGCGCGAAGAGAAGCCCCGCCCCCTTGTCCAAGAAAAGAGCGCGAAGCGGTGCCCGCCATAGAAGGCGGAAGAAGAAGAAATGGCGACCAGAGAAGCTGGCCGGCTGGCAGAGAGAGTCTAAATGCCAGACCAGCAGATAAAGACAATGTACCTTATCGCAAACGGACTGATGCCGGTCGTGATGGGCTGGGCGCCAGTCTGGCGCCAGATGCTAGTACAGCCCCCGGCCCCGCCTCCGAGAAGGGAAAGGGAGCAGCCGAGTGGCGTGGTCGAGCACCCGAGCAGTGTTCCAGGCAGCATTCCCCAGGTCGGTAGCATGGCGGAGGAGCTGCAGCAAGGTGCACCAGGGACCGGAAGAGTGGATCCCGAGCTGGACTTGCTGAGAGAAGAAATGCGAGTCCTGGCCCGGAGGCTGAGTAGTGTGGAAGTGGAGGCGGACCGGCAGAAAGAAACGCCGAGGGTGCCGGAGGATCTGGAGCGGTGGATGGATGCCGCGGAGCAGAAGCAGGGTGAGCAACCAGAAACCCCGTCCAGTCCGGACCCAGGGCCCCGCCACGCGCCCCCGCTTAGCCCCCTCACTGACCCCCTGGCCTTCCCGGCCCACCCCGCGGACGCCCGTTGGGGCACCGGAGGCCTGCCTGAGACCCCCGCAGACGGAGCCTGGGGTGGGGTGAACCCTGAACAACTAGTGGGCCCCCTGCCGAGTCCCCCTGTGAGCCTCCTGGGAATGGCATCCCCGGGAGTGAATTGGGACGCAGCGCCCATAGACACCAGGGGACTGCAGCGGCCGCTGCTCCCCAAGGAAACTCCCCTGGCCAACGAGATGACGTGCCGGAGGCTGGTGGTCGAGTACCAGAGGGAGCGGGAACTCCGGGAGGAGAAACGAAGGGCCCGAGAAGTCGCCAATCTGGCCTCCAAAGAAGAGGTCAGGAAGGCCCTGAAGGGATCCGAGTGCCCAGTAAGACGGGGCACCGTGGTTGATTTCCGGCAGAAAGGCGGCTGGGGCTTCATCCGGGAGCCCGGCCTGGGCAAGGATGTGTTTGTGGCCCGGAGAGACATCGAGGAGCACCTGCCCAGAGGCCACCCAGGGCGCGATGCCAGGCCGGGTAATGTGATGGAGTATACCCGGCTGATGGGGGACCGTGGATGGTACGCACTGCATGCGCATATTCTGCGGGAAGAAGCGGCCCCAGAAGAGCCAGAGTGGCGCCGCACAGCACAAGAGCGCAGCATCTCTCCAAGCAGCAGCACCACCTCAAGGCAGACCCAGGCCACAGAACTGAGCAGAGGTCCTGCGACAGCCACTCAGGAGACGCAGGCCAGGATCTCCATGGCGTGTGTGATGCAGGGCGCCCGGCCAAAGCAGGGCCCTAGAGACCACAGCAACAGCCCCCTGCAGACAAGCAGCCCTCTGCAGCAACGCCGTACAACACCTACAAGCAGCCCCACTCCAATCCAGGCTGCAGCACAGCGCAGAAGGTCAGGGACCAGCGCCCAAGGGACCCAGACGATGATCTCGTCGGCGTACCTGCTGCCAGGAGCAATGCCGGAGTGGGACCCTGATATCTACCCTCGAGAGTAAAGAAGATGAAGAGATGCTGAACTGTACATACCCCCTCATTCTTTTTGAAGAAGTCCCTCGTGTTTTGCCCCTTATTCTTTTCGAAGATGACACCCTTTCCTGCTGTACTGCCCCTCATGCTTTTTGAAGACGTCACCCCCCATGTTTATGTGCTACCGGGCCACTGAACTGGAATGTGGGCCCCGGTGGAAGTGTATGTGTTATGTCCTACCAGGCCACTGGACTTAGTGGCTGGTATGTTGTTTATGTGTCCTATGTAACCAGGCCATTGGACTTAATGGCTGGTTGATTTGTCCCATTATTGTTTGATTGAAAGAAACGAACTGCCGGGCTACTGGACTTGTTGTAGCCGAAAATGTATATAGTTGCACCCGTTGTGCCCCCTACCAGAATTATGGGGGAAGTGCCCAAACTGTGCAATGAACTGAAAGTGCACACATAGTTTCTTTATAAGAAGTTCGCAACGTTTTCTGATATGTGCCTCCCATAAAGGGAAGAAATGTTTTATTGTTTTATTACTTTGCATACAAAAATGTTTTGCAGTTTCTCCACATGTTTTTGTTGTTTTTCAGCCCGAAGACGTGCTGGGATTTGCTGTGGGGGAGTGTGGCGCCCCTGAGGCTTCCGTCGCCACAGGTCATTGCACCCCATCAGCGGTGTGATGCCCCATTCTGGGAGAGGAAGAGAGTGAACTCCGGTCCCCTGGTAAATCCACACTACACCCATTGTTAGGTACATACTAGGACCAGGGAAAGTGGCAGGCAACCCTCCCATGCTGCATGCTGGGAGGGGCCGTAAGACCCATCCCTGCTCCTATAGGTTACAGCTTAGAAACTGGGGGGTGGGAGGAGCCATCTGAGAGCAGACACAGATAGGAAGGTCAAGTTTAGTCAGTCTACCTCAGGGAGAGCAAGGGTGAAGAGCCAGCATGTAGTTGGAGAACAAGAACGAGAGAAAGGAGGGAGGAGGAGGCCTGCTGGAGGCAGGCAAGGAGGAGAAAGAAAAGAAAGAAAGAAAGAAGGAAAGAAAGCTCCAAGTCAGACAGGAGCAGAGGAACTGAAGGAGACGCTTCCTGGTGAAGACCCTGGGACCCAGAGGTCCAGGTGACACCACGTAGGGACAGAAGGAGTCGCAGGGCCGCGGGTAGTCCTGGAAGTATCACGAGCAGGCCTAGAGGTACCAAGGAGAGAGGGCCCTAGAAGTGCCACGGGTAGTTGTAGGCTGCGGTGGCCTGTTCCACAGTAACATCGGTGGAGGGATTAGGCTGCGACAGGGGACGGTCCCTAGAGACTGGAGGAGTGCAAAATCATCTCCAAACAGTAAAAGCCGAGGCCCAGGGACGTTGTAAGCTCCCAGGGCCAGAACCCATAGCAGACTTCCAGAAAGGGGGTTCTCAGCTGACAGGTGACCCCCCAGCCTGGAGGCTGTGGTGGAGGCCGAGCCAGGTTTATCCTATCGAGGGCAGGGCTAAGGAAGACAGCAGAGGAGGGAGACACTAGGAGAAGGGCACCGGCTTTTACTCTCTGAATCACCCAGAAACGGCGGAGGTCCCTGACAGTGGTCCCAGCAGTCCAAGGGGTCCTACAGAGCTCTGACAAGAACTGTGAGTAAAAGAACTTGAACTGCACCCTTGGAGTGGTCTCTGTTGTTACAGCTGCATAGACATTCACGAGCACCAACTGTGCCCCGGGCATTGCTCCACCTGTGGGGAGCAGTGCTACCATTGCTGCCGTAACATCATCCCGGTGGCCTCACACAGCAGCGGCGGCTTAATAGCCGCATACCACAGGTGGCGTCACGAACACAAACTTTATTCACCAAGCCACATATTCTACTGACACCCACCAGGGCCACGGAGCCGGGCCCAGACACCACTGACTACCACCGGACTAGTCCGGCCCGGCACCGGGTGTCCCACAGCCCTGGGGTGGGCGAGTCATATATGACTCTGTAGTCTCCTCACCGGACCTGTATATGGCTCTATAGATTTGCCGTGACGTGGCGAGGCAGCTCAAGAAATTGCAATTTTTTGCCAAAAATCTCAAAATTTTTATAATAAGTACAGTTTGGAATTTTTAGTGCTGTAGTGCACATTTAGTGCTGGCTTTTTGTTTTTTTCTGTATATGGCTCTGTAGTCTCCTCACCGGGACCTGTGTATGGCTCTATAGTCTCCTCACCGGGACCTGTATATGTCTCTATAGTCTCGTCACCGGGACCTGTATATGGCTCTATAGTCTCCCCACCAGGACCTGTATATGGCTCTATAGTCTCCCCACCAGGACCTGTATATGGCTCTATAGTCTCCTCACCATGACCTGTATATGGCTCTATAGTGTCCCCACCAGGACCTGTATATGGCTCTGTAGTCTCCTCACCGGGACCTGTGTATGGCTCTATAGTCTCCTCACCGGGACCTGTATATGGCTCTGTAGTCTCCTCACCGGGACCTGTATATGGCTCTATAGTCTCCTCCCCAGGACCTGTATATGGCTCTGTAGTCTCCTCATCAGGACCTGTATATGGCTCTATAGTCTCCTCACCAGGACCTGTATATGGCTCTGTAGTCTCCTCACCAGGACCTGTATATGGCTCTATAGTCTCCTCACCAGGACCTGTATATGGCTCTATAGTCTCCCCACCAGGGCCTGTATATGGCTCCATAGTCTCCTCACCAGGACCTGTATATGGCTCTGTAGTCTCCTCATCAGGACCTGTATATGGCTCTATAGTCTCCCCACCAGGGCCTGTATATGGCTCTATAGTCTCCCCACCAGGGCCTGTATATGGCTCTATAGTCTCCTCACCAGGACCTGTATATGGTTCTATAGTCTCCCCACCAGGGCCTGTATATGGCTCTATAGTCTCCTCACCAGGACCTTTATATGGCTCTGTAGTCTCCTCACCAGGACCTGTATATGGCTCTGTAGTCTCCTCACCAGGATCTGTATATGGCTCTTTAGTCTCCTCACCAGGACCTGTATATGGCCTGTAGTCTCCTCACCAGGACCTGCATATGGCTCTGTAGTCTCCTCACCAGGATCTGTATATGGCTCTATAGTCTCCCCACCAGGGCCTGTATATGGCTCTTTAGTCTCCTCACCAGGACCTGTATATGGCTCTGTAGTCTCCTCACCAGGGCTTGTATATGGCTCTGTAGTCTCCTCACCAGGGCCTGTATATGGCTCTGTAGTCTCCTCACCAGGGCCTGTATATGGCTCTGTAGTCTCCTCACCAGGGCCTGTATATGGCTCTGTAGTCTCCTCACCAGGGCCTGTATATGGATCTGTAGTCTCCTCACCGGGACCTGTATATAGCCTGTAGTCTCCTCACCAGGACCTGTATATGGCTCTGTAGTCTCCTCACCAGGGCCTGTATATGGCACTTTAGTCTCCTCACCAGGACCTGTATAAGGCTCTGTAGTCCCATCACCGGGACCTGTATATGGCTCTGTAGTCCCATCACCGGGACCTGTATATGGCTCTGTAGTCTCCTCACCAGGGCCTGTATATGGCACTTTAGTCTCCTCACCAGGACCTGTATATGGCTCTGTAGTCTCCTCACCAGGACCTGTATATGGCTCTATGGTCTCCTCACCAGGACCTGTATATGGCTCTGTAGTCTCCTCACCAGGACCTGTATATGGCTCTATAGTCTCCCCACCAGGGCCTGTATATGGCTCTGTAGTCTCCTCACTAGGACCTGTATATGGCCTGTAGTCTCCTCACCAGGACCTGTATATGGCTCTATGGTCTCCTCACCAGGACCTGTATATGGCTCTATAGTCTCCTCACCAGGACCTGTATATGGTTCTATAGTCTCCCCACCAGGGCCTGTATATGGCTCTATAGTCTCCTCACCAGGACCTTTATATGGCTCTGTAGTCTCCTCACCAGGACCTGTATATGGCTCTGTAGTCTCCTCACCAGGATCTGTATATGGCTCTTTAGTCTCCTCACCAGGACCTGTATATGGCCTGTAGTCTCCTCACCAGGACCTGCATATGGCTCTGTAGTCTCCTCACCAGGATCTGTATATGGCTCTATAGTCTCCCCACCAGGGCCTGTATATGGCTCTTTAGTCTCCTCACCAGGGCCTGTATATGGCTCTGTAGTCTCCTCACCAGGGCCTGTATATGGCTCTGTAGTCTCCTCACCAGGGCCTGTATATGGCTCTGTAGTCTCCTCACCAGGGCCTGTATATGGCTCTGTAGTCTCCTCACCAGGGCCTGTATATGGCTCTGTAGTCTCCTCACCAGGGCCTGTATATGGCTCTGTAGTCTCCTCACCAGGACCTGTATATGGCTCTATAGTCTCCCCACCAGGGCCTGTATATGGCTCTGTAGTCTCCTCACTAGGACCTGTATATGGCCTGTAGTCTCCTCACCAGGACCTGTATATGGCTCTATGGTCTCCTCACCAAGACCTGTATATGGCTCTATAGTCTCCTCACCAGGACCTGTATATGGTTCTATAGTCTCCCCACCAGGGCCTGTATATGGCTCTATAGTCTCCTCACCAGGACCTTTATATGGCTCTGTAGTCTCCTCACCAGGACCTGTATATGGCTCTGTAGTCTCCTCACCAGGATCTGTATATGGCTCTTTAGTCTCCTCACCAGGACCTGTATATGGCCTGTAGTCTCCTCACCAGGACCTGCATATGGCTCTGTAGTCTCCTCACCAGGATCTGTATATGGCTCTATAGTCTCCCCACCAGGGCCTGTATATGGCTCTTTAGTCTCCTCACCAGGGCCTGTATATGGCTCTGTAGTCTCCTCACCAGGGCCTGTATATGGCTCTGTAGTCTCCTCACCAGGGCCTGTATATGGCTCTGTAGTCTCCTCACCAGGGCCTGTATATGGCTCTGTAGTCTCCTCACCAGGGCCTGTATATGGCTCTGTAGTCTCCTCACCAGGGCCTGTATATGGCTCTGTAGTCTCCTCACCAGGGCCTTTATATGGATCTGTAGTCTCCTCACCGGGACCTGTATATGGCCTGTAGTCTCCTCACCAGGACCTGTATATGGCTCTGTAGTCTCCTCACCAGGGCCTGTATATGGCACTTTAGTCTCCTCACCAGGACCTGTATATGGCTCTGTAGTCCCCTCACCAGGGCCTGTATATGGCACTTTAGTCTCCTCACCAGGACCTGTATATGGCTCTGTAGTCTCCTCACCAGGACCTGTATATGGCTCTATGGTCTCCTCACCAGGACCTGTATATGGCTCTGTAGTCTCCTCACCAGGACCTGTATATGGCTCTATAGTCTCCCCACCAGGGCCTGTATATGGCTCTGTAGTCTCCTCACTAGGACCTGTATATGGCCTGTAGTCTCCTCACCAGGACCTGTATATGGCTCTATGGTCTCCTCACCAGGACCTGTATATGGCTCTGTAGTCTCCTCACCAGGGCCTGTATATGGCTCTGTAGTCTCCTCACTAGGACCTGTATATGGCCTGTAGTCTCCTCACCAGGACCTGTATATGGCTCTATAGTCTCCTCACCAGGACCTGTATATGGCTCTGTAGTCTCCTCACCAGGGCCTGTATATGGCTCTGTAGTCTCCTCACTAGGACCTGTATATGGCTCTGTAGTCTCCTCACCAGGGCCTGTATATGGCTATCTAGTCTCCTCATCAGGACCTGTATATGGCTCTATGGTCTCCTCACCGGGACCTGTATATGGCTCTATGGTCTCCTCACCAGGACCTGTATATGGCTCTATAGTCTCCTCACCAGGACCTGTATATGGCTCTGTAGTCTCCTCACCAGGACCTGTATATGGCTCTGTAGTCTCCTCACCAGGGCCTGTATATGGCTATCTAGTCTCCTCATCTGGACCTGTATATGGCTCTATGGTCTCCTCACCGGGACCTGTATATGGCTCTATGGTCTCCTCACCAGGACCTGTATATGGCTCTATAGTCTCCTCACCAGGACCTGTATATGGCTCTGTAGTCTCCTCACCAGGACCTGTATATGGCTCTGTAGTCTCCTCACCAGGACCTGTATATGGCTCTATAGTCTCCTCACCAGGACCTGTATATCTGTTTCTATGGTCTCCTCACCAGGACTTGTATATGGCTCTGTAGTCTCCTCACCAGGACCTGTATATGGCTCTGTAGTCTCCTCACAAGGGCCTGTATATGGCTCTGTAGTCTCCTCACCAGGACCTGTATATGGCTCTATGGTCTCCTCACCAGGATCTGTATATGGCACTTTAGTCTCCTCACCAGGACCTGTATATGGCCTGTAGTCTCCTCACCAGGACCTGTATATGGCTCTGTAGTCTCCTCACCAGGGCCTGTATATGGCTATCTAGTCTCCTCATCAGGACCTGTATATGGCTCTATTGTCTCCTCACCGGGACCTGTATATGGCTCTATGGTCTCCTCACCAGGACCTGTATATGGCTCTATAGTCTCCTCACCAGGACCTGTATATGGCTCTGTAGTCTCCTCACCAGGACCTGTATATGGCTCTGTAGTCTCCTCACCAGGACCTGTATATGGCTCTATGGTCTCCTCACCATGACCTGTATATGGCTCTATAGTCTCCTCACCAGGACCTGTATATGGCTCTGTAGTCTCCTCACCAGGACCTGTATATGGCTCTATGGTCTCCTCACCATGACCTGTATATGGCTCTATAGTCTCCTCACCAGGACCTGTATATGGCTCTGTAGTCTCCTCACCAGGACCTGTATATGGCTCTGTAGTCTCCTCACCAGGACCTGTATATGGCTCTATAGTCTCCTCACCAGGACCTGAATATGGCTCTATGGTCTCCTCACCAGGACCTGTATATGGCTCTGTAGTCTCCTCACCAGGACCTGTATATGGCTCTATGGTCTCCTCACCAGGGCCTGTATATGGCTCTGTAGTCTCCTCACCAGGACCTGTATATGGCTCTGTAGTCCCCTCACCAGGACCTGTATATGGCTCTGCAGTCTCCTCACCAGGGCCTGTATATGGCTCTGTAGTCTCCTCACCAGGACCTGTATATGGCTCTATGGTCTCCTCACCAGGATCTGTATATGGCACTTTAGTCTCCTCACCAGGACCTGTATATGGCCTGTAGTCTCCTCACCAGGACCTGTATATGGCTCTGTAGTCTCCTCACCAGGGCCTGTATATGGCTATCTAGTCTCCTCATCAGGACCTGTATATGGCTCTATGGTCTCCTCACCGGGACCTGTATATGGCTCTATGGTCTCCTCACAAGGACCTCTATATGGCTCTATAGTCTCCTCACCAGGACCTGTATATGGCTCTGTAGTCTCCTCACCAGGACCTGTATATGGCTCTGTAGTCTCCTCACCAGGACCTGTATATGGCTCTGTAGTCTCCTCACCAGGACCTGTATATGGCTCTATAGTCTCCTCACCAGGACCTGTATATGGCTCTATGGTCTCCTCACCAGGACCTGTATATGGCTCTGTAGTCTCCTCACCAGGGCCTGTATATGGCTCTGTAGTCTCCTCACCAGGACCTGTATATGGCTCTATGGTCTCCTCACCAGGATCTGTATATGGCACTTTAGTCTCCTCACCAGGACCTGTATATGGCTCTGTAGTCTCCTCACCAGGACCTGTATATGGCTCTGTAGTCTCCTCACCAGGACCTGTATATGGCTCTGTAGTCTCCTCACCAGGGCCTGTATATGGCTATCTAGTCTCCTCATCAGGACCTGTATATGGCTCTATGGTCTCCTCACCGGGACCTGTATATGGCTCTATGGTCTCCTCACCAGGACCTGTATATGGCTCTATAGTCTCCTCACCAGGACCTGTATATGGCTCTGTAGTCTCCTCACCAGGACCTGTATATGGCTCTGTAGTCTCCTCACCAGGACCTGTATATGGCTGTCACGAACCACCGGGGGGGGTCACTCAGAAATCCCCCGCGCTGGCTACCAGTACGTCACAATCGGGGGGTAACAAGTGGGGGTCACCCCTCCTTTATACCTCCCGACCGACAGACAGAGCACGTGACGCGCTCTCTAGCGCCCCTCTTATAGTCAGGCCAATTATGGAATTGCCCGACAATAAGCAAGGAGGCCGCTATACTACTTATGCCGATTATTGAAGGGTCCCCGGTGAGAGTAGGGTATATATTCCCCCGACCTCCGCGGGCGGAATATATAAAACCTCCCCGAATCTCACTGACCTCCCCACAATAATCCTTGGCACAACTCGCTGCCACCAACCGCTTCACGGTAACTATTAGCCGAACACACAGACGTGGGATTCAAGATCGAGATAACAGAACAGCCCAAGATTAATTATATAATTTAATCAGCCTAAAGCACACTAGAAACTACAATATATACAATAGGGGATCTACAGAATATACATAGGTCAGAGTACAGTTACAGATAAAGCATGGTTTACAAACAGGCATACACAGTTCCAGCAGTTACCTTGTGCGTCTGGCCACAGGGGGGGCGCTGTAGACCAGGTTTCCAGGATCTTTCCCACAGATGTTTCCTACACGTGACCCCCAGCGAAAGAACCCTGGAAAATGGCCGAAGTAGGGTTATCAACCTGGGCAAATCCAGGTCCCCTCCTACCTTAGTGACCTCAGAGGGAGCACTGCTCCACCCCTGGCTGGAGTTATGGACAATATCCACAACATGGAATATGGGCCATAACTTTGCCTGGGAGCGTCGTAGGCGGACGCCAACGCTCTCATTGTGACAGTTATGAATTTAGCTACAGAACGAGAGGACTCATGACTTGTCTACTAGTTCCCCATTGGCTGATATCACGCCTGGGGTACTTCCCAATGTCCTACTCCCATAAAAAAGGTGTGCCAGCATCGTCCGCATGCAGAGACACCATTTTTATGGTTGCCATATTTATCGGAAATATGGCTTGCGAGATATGAACCATATTTTACTGGAGTCGTTCTGTCTGGATACTTCCAAGCTTGCTAATTAGATAGCAGCCCCTACCACAGGGTCACGGCAGGGAGTCATCCTGTGTCCATTGTTCCCACATCATCTAATCTCCATATCACAGGAGATGGCCATGGGATGTGTTGCTAGGATGTGACACCTTCCCAGATGGTGGACATTGAGAACAAGAAGGGAGGGGGCACGGCCATGGAGTGATGAGAGCGATTATGACTGGAAGTCATAATTCCTCTTCATATCCCAGGATTTGCCTCACACCTCCCCCCTTTTGAGGGCGCTAGGGGGCAGCACACTCCGGTGTTCCCCCGTGCGCCCGTCCGCGACCTCTCCTTGTCGGGACAGCCCGTCTGCGTTACCGTGGTCCCGGCCCCTTTTGTGGCGAATGGTGAAGTTGTATTGCTGGAGCGCAAGGCTCCATCGCAACAATCGCCCATTCGTCCCAGAGACGGTGTGCAACCAGCTGAGGGGATTGTGGTCCGTCTCCACGATGAAGTGGCGCCCGTATAGATAGGGTTGCAGACGCTGCAGGGCCCACACTATGGCCAGGCACTCCTTTTCCATCGTGGAATAGGCCACTTCCCTTGGTAACAGCTTCCTGCTCAGGTACAAGACTGGGTGCTCTTGGCTCGCAGAGTCCACCTGGCTGAGCACCGCACCGAGGCCGAAGTCACTGGCGTCGGTCTGTACTACAAACGGCCGCGTGAAGTCGGCTGCCTGTAGCACGGGCGGGCTGGACAGGGCGTCCTTTAGGGCCCGGAAGGCTGTCTCGCAGTCCATTGTCCAATCGACTGCAGAGGGCAGCTTCTTCTTGGTGAGGTCCGTCAAGGGCTTTGCCAGGCTACTATAGCATGGAACAAACCTCCTATAGTACCCAGCGGTCCCCAAGAAGGACATCACCTGCTTCTTGGTCCTGGGGGTGGGCCAGGACGCGATGGCCTCCACTTTCTCAGGCTCGGGCTTCAGTGTTCTCCCGCCTACCCGGTGACCGAGGTACTGGACCTCGCTCATGGCCAGCTGACACTTTCCCGGCTTGATGGTCAAACCTGCCTGGTGGATCCGCCTGAGCACCTGTGCTAGATGCTCTAGGTGGTCCTCCCAGGTGGGACTGAAGACGGCAATGTCATCCAGGTACGCGGCCGCGTACCCTTCAAGTCCCTTGAGCAGGGTGTTGACCATCCGCTGGAAAGTGGCAGGGGCATTCCTCATCCCGAATGGCATCACCGTGGACTCGTACAGTCCAAATGGGGTAATAAAGGCAGAGCGTTCCCTGGCCTTGCGAGTCAGGGGGATCTGCCAATATCCCCGGCTCAGGTCCATGATGGTCAGGTACTGAGCCCCGGCCAACTGATCGAGCAGGTCATCGATGCGTGGCATTGGGTACGCATCGGCGACCGTGACAGCATTGAGCTCCCTGTAGTCCACGCAGAACCGAGTGGTTCGGTCCTTCTTAGGGACAAGGACTACAGGCGAGGCCCAAGCGCTGTTGGATGCCTGGATCACCCCCAGCTTCAGCATCTCGTCAATCTCCTGGCGCATGTGTTGCTGCACCTCCAGGGAAACCCGATATGCTGAACGCCGGATCGGGGGATGATCCCCAGTGTCCACGTGATGGACAGCCAAGTCAGTCCTTCCGGGCTGGTTGGTAAACAACCCCCGGAAGGGGTGTAGGGTGGCCCACAGCTGGGACCGTTGGTCCTCCAAGAGCTGGTGGCCAACCTCCACATCCTCAATGGATCCGCCTGCCCTAACCTGGGCTAGCATATCCAAGAGGGTTTCCGCTTCTCCCTCCTCGGGCAGGTTGCACACAGGGAGTGCACATGCCTCCCGCTCATGATGTGCCTTCATCATGTTCACATGGAAGGGCTTCCGCCTTCCACAGGCAGGGTCCAGGGTGACCAGGTACGTCACAGGGTTGAGCTGCTGGTACACGAGGTATGGGCCTTCCCAGGCTGCCTGAAGCTTGTCCTGTGGTACGGGGACCAGTACCCACACCTTTTGACCCACTTGGTAGGTCCTCTCACAAGCGTTCTGGTCGTACCAACGCTTCTGATCGGCCTGGGCTTGAGCCATATTGTCGTGTACCAGTTGCGTCACGGCCTGCATTTTGTCCCGGAAGCGCATGACATACTCGATAACCGACACTCCAGGGGTGGCCAAATCCCCTTCCCAAGCCTCTTTCACCAGAGCCAGGGGGCCCCGCACACGTCGCCCGTACAGGAGCTCAAACGGTGAGAATCCTGTTGAGGCCTGTGGAACCTCCCGGTGAGCAAATAACAGGTGTGGGAGATACCGCTCCCAGTCACGCCCGTGGGAGTCGACCAACATCTTAAGCATCTGCTTTAAGGTGCCATTGAACCGCTCGCACAGGCCATTAGTCTGTGGATGGTACGGGCTGGCCACCAGATGTCGTACCTGGACTTGCTTACAGAGGGCCTCCATCAGCTGGGACATGAATTGGGTCCCCCGGTCAGTGAGCATTTCCTGGGGAAAACCCACTCGGGAGAAAATCTCCAGCAATGCGGTGGCCACCTTGTCAGCCCGAATGGACGACAAGGCCACTGCTTCTGGGTACCGGGTGGCATAGTCCACTACCGTTAGTATGAAGCGTTTCCCGGAGCTGCTGGGGATGGCCAGCGGGCCGACCAGATCCACAGCCACCCTCCTGAAAGGCTCATCGATGATTGGCAGAGATACCAGTGGGGCTTTGGGGTGTGGCCCCGCCTTCCCCACTCTCTGACAGGTTTCACACGAACGGCAGTAGGCAACCACATCGGCCCCCATTTTTGGCCAGTAGAAATGCTTGTTTAACCTGGCCTTGTTCTTAGCGATCCCTAGGTGTCCGGCCATCGGAATCTCATGTGCGATCCGCAACAACTCCGTCCGGAACGGATAGGGTACCACCAACTGTCGGTCCCTGGGCCACGCCTCCGGTGAACCCTGCTGGACCGTGACCCGGTACAGCCGTCCTTGGTCCCAGACCACTCGCTCCGGGTCCGAGTCCGAGGGAGGCTGTGCCGCCTGCTCCTTAAGAGCTTTCAGGCTGGCGTCAGCTTCTAACGCTGCCTGAAACCCCTGACTAGATGTGGCCAGAATTGACGAGACTGTCACATCTTCAGTCAGTACCCCGGGACCTGTGTCCTGGCCTCCGCCTGACTCGGCTGCCACTTGGTCAGAAGGGGAAGAGCTATCGGACCTCCGGGAGGCCCCTTGGCTTCCAGCACTCCCACTGCGGGTGACAGCGGCCACAGCCACTGCGACCGTGGGTCGTGCCTGCTCCTCCTCCGTTCCTGACCAAGTCGCCGGTTCAGGCAGACCTACCTGGCTTCCTGACACCCCGGTTGTGGGGGAACCCTGCACCGAGATCTTACCTGGGAGCACTTCCGCTCCGGGACCGGCCCCAATCTCACCTGCCTGTTCCCCCCTGCAGCAACAGAACCCCGCTGTGAAATCTCTGGGGACCCCACATTTGCTGTGGTAGCCCCCACCCCACACACTGGTCCTCCCCCTGCAGCACCCTGCTCTCTGCTTATCCCTGCAGAGGGCAACAGATCCCAGCTCACAGGCTGATTACTTGTAGAGGCATTGTCACACCTTTCTCTGACCCCCTCCCCTCCTGTCACAGCTGCAGCTGTGTGTGTGTCTATGCAAGCAGAAAAATCAGAGTTCACTCCCTCCTCCCTTACATCATTCATGGAGAACACATTAACATTGTCCGGAGGCATGTCAGTACTGGCTGAAGGGTCAGCCCTTGGGGGGGGCCCAAACTGGGAGGTTATCTGCCCCAAATCTGTCCCAAGTAGCACATTTGCAGGGATCCGATCAGTTACCCCCACCTCTCTCACCCCTCGCCCTGCGCCCCAGTCCACATAAATGCCAGCAACAGGCAGCGCCGGGTCAATGCCTCCAATCCCGGAGACAGCGAGGGTTTTTCCAGGTATCAAGTCTTGGGGGGGACACCATCTCCGGCCGCACCAGAGTCACCTCCGAGGCGCTGTCTCGCAGTCCTATGGTCACAGACCGGCCGACGGTGACAGGTTGGAAGCTGTCCAGGGACCTACCACCACACCCACCCACACAATACACCTTGGGCGGCCCTTGGGACGGGGACGGAGCCGGGGCCTTGGGACGCTGAGGGCACATGGCCTTGAAGTGTCCAGGTAGGTTGCACTGGTGGCACCGTCTTGGTTCTGGCACGGGCCTGGAGAGGGGAGTTGAGGGGGACACCCCCTGCAGTCTAGGGGCAGGTGGGGCAGTCGCAGAATTCATCTTACCCCCTCTCCAGGTGCTGCTGGTGGCCGCTCTCCTGGCCTCAGGGGCCCGATTGTTGGTGTAGTCATCAGCCAGGGCAGCTGTAGCCGTGGACCCCTTTGGCTTCTGGTCTCGGATGAACTGGCGGAGATCCTCAGGACAGTTCCACAAGAGTTGCTCTGTGATGACCAAGTCCAGGATCTCCGGTCCGGTGGAAAGCTGCAGGCCTTGGGTCCAGTGGTCGGCAGCTCGGGCAAGTGCCCGCCGGTGGTCAGCCCAGGAGTCCTTTGGTCCCTTCTGCAGGGTCCGGAACTTCTTGCGGTAGGACTCCGGAGTGAGGTTGTACTGTTGGATCAGGGCCCGCTTGATTGTGTCGTAGCCCTGATCTGCCTCAGTAGGCAAGTCCCCAAGGATTTCCAGGGCCTTACCCCTTAAACGGGGGGTCAGGTATTTGGCCCACTGGTCCTTGTCCAGATGGTGCTGCAGGCAAGTCCGTTCAAAAGCAGTCAGGAAGAGTCCAAGTCTCCATCCTTCTCCAGCACGGGAAAGTCCTCAACACGGACCTTTGGAAGTTTGGTGTCTTGAAGGTCACGGGTGGCTGATGAGGGCCGGAGCTGAGCTAGCTGCAGCTGGTGGTCACGGTCTGCCTGTTGCTGTCGCTCTTCACGCGCTGCCTGCCGCTCCGCAGCCTCAGCCTCACGCGCTGCCTGTCGCTCACGCTCGGCCATGAGTATCTCGTAGGTATCCCGGTCTCCAGCCATAAGCCTGGCCAAGGCAGCTTGAAGGAGAGCCTCTGCACCTCTCAGGCCGGAGGGATTGGCAAGTGGTGATCTGCGGCACGCTGCAGAGCCAGGTGATTCACTGTCCATTTCAGAGCGGAGGACTGGCATCTGGCTCGTTGAGGACCCTTGGGCGAGCTCCTCCTCATCTTGTCCAGCAGTGCCAGGTTGTGCAATGTCCTCTGCAGAGCTGTTCTCTGGCGTCGGGCTCTTGGAGGGCTCGTGGACAACCTCCTCATCGTCTCTGGCCTGAGCATCGGCCATTCCTTTGGCTTTGCTCCTGGTGCCATCAGCCATTCTTGCAGACTTTTGGTCACTGACACAGAACTGACACCTGATGCACCCACACACCTTACAGTATCTGCACTCTGACACTCTAGTGTTGGTCTGGTCTGAAGACCCCAGCAGCCACAGCTGCTGCAGGCAGTCTTTAGTGTCTGGGAGTATGGGTCTCACACTCACACACACTATTATCTCGATCCCACCGCTATGCCACCAATATGTCACGAACCACCGGGGGGGGTCACTCAGAAATCCCCCGCGCTGGCTACCAGTACGTCACAATCGGGGGGTAACAAGTGGGGGTCACCCCTCCTTTATACCTCCCGACCGACAGACAGAGCACGTGACGCGCTCTCTAGCGCCCCTCTTATAGTCAGGCCAATTATGGAATTGCCCGACAATAAGCAAGGAGGCCGCTATACTACTTATGCCGATTATTGAAGGGTCCCCGGTGAGAGTAGGGTATATATTCCCCCGACCTCCGCGGGCGGAATATATAAAACCTCCCCGAATCTCACTGGCCTCCCCACAATAATCCTTGGCACAACTCGCTGCCACCAACCGCTTCACGGTAACTATTAGCCGAACACACAGACGTGGGATTCAAGATCGAGATAACAGAACAGCCCAAGATTAATTATATAATTTAATCAGCCTAAAGCACACTAGAAACTACAATATATACAATAGGGAATCTACAGAATATACAGTTATGTCAGAGTACAGTTACAATCAAAGCATGGGTTACAAACAGGCATACACAGTTCCAGCAGTTACCTTGTGCGTCTGGCCACAGGGGGGCGCTGTAGACCAGGTTTCTAGGATCTTTCCCACAGATGTTTCCTACACGTGACCCCCAGCGAAAGAACCCTGGAAAATGGCCGAAGTAGGGTTATCAACCTAGGCAAATCCAGGTCCCCTCCTACCTTAGTGACCTCAGAGGGAGCACTGCTCCACCCCTGGCTGGAGTTATGGACAATATCCACAACATGGAATATGGGCCATAACTTTGCCTGGGAGCGTCGTAGGCGGACGCCAACGCTCTCATTGTGACAGTTATGAATTTAGCTACAGAACGAGAGGACTCATGACTTGTCTACTAGTTCCCCATTGGCTGATATCACGCCTGGGGTACTTCCCAATGTCCTACTCCCATAAAAAAGGTGTGCCAGCATCGTCCGCATGCAGAGACACCATTTTTATGGTTGCCATATTTATCGGAAATATGGCTTGCGAGATATGAACCATATTTTACTGGAGTCGTTCTGTCTGGATACTTCCAAGCTTGCTAATTAGATAGCAGCCCCTACCACAGGGTCACGGCAGGGAGTCATCCTGTGTCCATTGTTCCCACATCATCTAATCTCCATATCACAGGAGATGGCCATGGGATGTGTTGCTAGGATGTGACACCTTCCCAGATGGTGGACATTGAGAACAAGAAGGGAGGGGGCACGGCCATGGAGTGATGAGAGCGATTATGACTGGAAGTCATAATTCCTCTTCATATCCCAGGATTTGCCTCACAATGGCTCTATAGTCTCCTCACCAGGACCTGTATATGGCTCTATGGTCTCCTCACCAGGAACTGTATATGGCTCTGTAGTCTCCTCACCAGGACCTGTATATGCCTCTGTAGTCTCCTCACCAGGGCCTGTATATGGCTCTGTAGTCTCCTCACCAGGACCTGTATATGGCTCTATGGTCTCCTCACCAGGATCTGTATATGGCACTTTAGTCTCCTCACCAGGACCTGTATATGGCCTGTAGTCTCCTCACCAGGACCTGTATATGGCTCTGTAGTCTCCTCACCAGGGCCTGTATATGGCTATCTAGTCTCCTCATCAGGACCTGTATATGGCTCTATGGTCTCCTCACCGGGACCTGTATATGGCTCTATGGTCTCCTCACCAGGACCTGTATATTGCTCTATAGTCTCCTCACCAGGACCTGTATATGGCTCTGTAGTCTCCTCACCAGGACCTGTATATGGCTCTGTAGTCTCCTCACCAGGACCTGTATATGGCTCTATAGTCTCCTCACCAGGACCTGTATATGGCTCTATGGTCTCCTCACCAGGACCTGTATATGGCTCTGTAGTCTTCTCACCAGGACCTGTATATGGCTCTGTAGTCTCCTCACCAGGACCTGTATATGGCTCTATAGTCTCCTCACCAGGACTTGTATATGGCTCTATAGTCTCCTCACCAGGACCTGTATATGGCTCTGTAGTCTCCTCACCAGGACCTGTATATGGCTTTGTAGTCTCCTCACTAAGACCTGTATATGGCTTGGTAGTCTCCTCACCAGGGCCTGTATATGGCTATCTAGTCTACTCATCAGGACCTGTATATGGCTCTGTAGTCTCCTCACCAGGACCTGTATATGGCTCTATGGGCTCCTCACCAGGACCTGTATATGGCTCTATAGTCTCCTCACCAGGACCTGTATATGGCCTGTAGTCTCCTCACCAGGACCTGTATATGGCTCTATAGTCTCCTCACCAGGACCTGTATATGGCTCTATGGTCTCCTCACCAGGACCTGTATATGGCTCTGTAGTCTCCTCACCAGGGCCTGTATATGGCTCTGTAGTCTCCTCACCAGGACCTGTATATGGCTCTATAGTCTCCTCACCAGGACTTGTATATGGCTCTATAGTCTCCTCACCAGGACCTATCCTTATAGATCATTACTTGCACCTGTATATGGCTTTCTGGGACCTGTACCTATTATTTATTTGTCATGGGACAGTGATTCCCAATGAACGTCCAAGTTTAACAATGAGCTGTCACCTAGAATGCCGCCATGTCAGGAATAAGTGGTGAGAAATCTTCACGATCTGGAGATTAGTCCTGTGGTGGGAGCAGAGAGACCCCTGAACATCTGCACAATAGGGCATTATGGCTGCCTGGATATGATGTAATAATTTTTGGAAATGAAATGAAAATATTAAACCCCCATGATATGTATAATTCTGTAATGATAGTGATGGTGGCAAAGAAGTGTCTTCACGTCAGTCACAGACCGCCATACATAGGGAAGATCTGAAGACCCCAAGTGTCCCCCACAAGAAGAGTCACTATGTGCTGAGGTCTCATACTGTGTGTATGGTGCCCCGGGGGACGCTGCCGCCTCTCACGACCCACTTATTATCTTACAGGTTATTCCTGGATTTATCATTCAGTCCATGTCTTATCATTATATCTGAAATCTAGGAGTTACTAGACGGATAAAGAGGAGCTGCGGGGGCTGGGACACAAGAGACGCTGCAATTAACAAAAATCTCCAGTAATTGATTCAATTATTCTTAGAAGAGCCGGACTGGGACTTGTTATAAGAGAAAACAACGTCTTACGTGAGAGATGTCACTGTGTAACCGAATAATGAACGTCTCAGAAGACACAAAGAAGGAGGAAAACAAGAGGCTCCTCCGAGAATCCTCCGGCAGGAGATCAACGCTCCATAATAACCTCCTGATAACAAGAATAGAAAGATGTGAAGATGCTGGATCACCGCATCAATGTCAGCAAATATTACTGATATACCGTACAACATGGGATAACGGGGTGTAACAAGCCAAGGGCATAACATAAAGTGTGTAACATAAAGTGCATAACATAAAGTGCCTAACGTGAAGTGTATAACATAAAGTGTATAAAGGCACCTTTACACACTGAGACTTTCTAGCGATCCCACCAGTGATCCCAACCTGGCCGGGATCGCTACAAAGTCTCTGGTGAGCTGTCAAACAGGCAGACCTGGCCAACGACGCAACAGCGATCCGGACCTGCAGAACGACCTAGCTAGTCATTGGGGACGTTGTAAAGCAGCTTTTTGAAAGGGAAGTCGCTAACGAAGTCGCTGTAAAGTCCCCTTTACACACTGAGACTTTGCTGCACAGCGGGAAACAAAGGACCAAAGAATGGTCCTGAACGATTTGTAGCGATCAGCAACTTCACAGCAGGGGCCAGGTCGCTGATGTGTTTCACACACTGCAATGTTGCTGGGGAGGTCGCTATTACGTCACAAAACCGGTGACGTTACAGCGATGTCGTTTGCGATGTTGCAGTGTGTAAAGCCACCTTAAGGCAAAATGTGTAACATAAGTACATAACATAAAGTGCATAATATAAAGTGCATAATATAAAGTGCATAACATAAAGTGCATAACATAAAGTGCATAACACAAAGTGCATAATATAAAGTTCATAACATAAAGTTCATAACAAAGTACATGATATAAAGTGCAGAACATAAAGTACATAACATAAAGTGCATAACATAAAGTGCATAACATAAAGTGCATAACATAAAGTACATAACATAAAGTGCAGAACATAAAGTACATAACATAAAGTGCATAACATAAAGTACATAACTTAAAGTGCATAACATAAATTACATAATATAAAGTACATGATATTAAGTGCATAACATAAAGTGCATAACATAAAGTGCATAACATAAATTACATAATATAAAGTGCATAACACAAAGTGCATAACACAAAGTGCATAACACAAAGTGCATAACACAAAGTGCATAACACAAAGTGCATAACATAAAGTACATAACACAAAGTGCATAACACAAAGTGCATAACATAAAGTGCATAACAAAGTGCATAACATAAAGTGCATAACATAAAGTGCATAATATAAAGTGCATAACACAAAGTGCATAATATAAAGTGCATAACATAAAGTGCATAACACAAAGTGCATAACATAAAGTGCAAAACACAAAGTGCATAACACAAAGTGCATAATATAAAGGGCATAACATAAAGTGCATAACATAAAGTACATAACACAAAGTGCATAATATAAAGTGCATAACAAAGTGCATAACACAAAGTGCATAATATAAAGTTAATAACATAAAGTGCATAACATAAAGTACATAACATAAAGTACATGATATAAAGTACATAACATAAAGTAAATAACACAAAGTGCATAATATAAAGTGCATAACATAAAGTGCATAACACAAAGTGCATAATATAAAGTGCATAACATAAAGTGCATAACACAAAGTGCATAACACAAAGTGCATAACATAAAGTACATAACATAAAGTGCATAACACAAAGTGCATAACACAAAGTGCATAACATAAAGTGCAAAACACAAAGTGCATAACACAAAGTGCATAACATAAAGTACATAACACAAAGTGCATAATATAAAGGGCATAACATAAAGTGCATAACACAAAGTGCATAATATAAAGTGCATAACATAAAGTGCATAACATAAAGTGCATAACATAAAGTACATAAAATAAAGTGCATAAAATAAAGTGCATAACACAAAGTACATAACAAAGTGCATAACATAAAGTGCATAATTAAAAAGTACATAACATAAAGTACATAATATAAAGTGCATAATATAAAGGACATAAAATAAATTACATAATAAAGTGCATAATATAAAGGACATAAAATAAAGTGCATAATATAAAGTGCATAACATAAAGTGCATAATATAAAGTGCATAACATAAAGTGCATAAAATAAAGTGCATAATATAAAGTGCATAACACAAAGTGCATAATATAAAGGGCATAAAATAAAGTATATAATATAAAGTGCATAATATAAAGTGCATAACATAAAGTACATAACGTAATCTACAAAGAAAAAGGCAACCATCGTTAAAGCGCCATGCCATAGTTGTAGTGGTACTATAAATCTATGTCCCTTGTTCCTGTCTCCTGTTCACATGCCAGTGGATTCACCTTCTATCACTGTCACTCCAGACAGTCTTCAGGACCTGCCGGCTGCTCCAATGTTTCAAGAAGTGATAGGTGGTCACACCTCAATAAAAGTCTATGGGAGCCTCCTTCTGGCCTCATTCTGACCTCATCCTGGCCTTGTTCTGACCTCAATCATTCTGGCCTCTTACTGGCCCTGTGCTGTCCTCATTCTGGCTTTGTTCTGGCCTCATTCTAGCCTCATTCTGTGTCAATCGGGTGTAACGGATGACCAGGGAAGATAGGCTAACCTATGGAGACCCTAGTACTGGGGTCCCTAAGCTCACCCTCACACTGGAGGTACCCTTGAAGGTAGGGAGGTCCGGGCCCCCGACCTGACCTGCAAGTTTATTATAAGCATGATCACATTCATGCAACTCAAGATATCCACACATGCACCCAGACACCGCAGCAACCTCCTTCTTCCCACCTCTCCAGGCGGAACGCCAAGACCTGCAATAGGTAATACCCCCAGATAGGATGGATAGCGGAGATACCCACTCCTGGACCCCTTTCACAAAAAAGGCCCACCGTGAGCTGTTTTTTGGTAGGAACAATGCGTCCTGAAGGATGCAGAAAAAACTGCTCATCGTCCGAGCATTCAGACCAAGCCTGAGGAGAGAAATGGGTATCCCTCCCACGTGTAGCAGGTGGTGTGGTCGGCACAAAGGGAAATTAAGAGGCAACCATAAAACCCTGATTGCCCCACTCAAAGCGACCCGGGCAGTGCAGCTCCTTTGGAGGGAAACTTTGTCTGGGATGAGATAGGCATGCACCAATAAAATGACCCTCACGTCTGCAATAAATACAGGTCTTCGTGCCATGTCGGACCCATACCGACTGTCTGGGAGCGGAGAGCACCCCAACCTTCATGGGTTCGTCCTCCTCTACCTGTGGGACCTCCATCTCCGGCATGGCTAAGGGAACCGTGGCCTTGGTGGATCTCTCCCTGAGGGCCAGTGTAGGCTCCCCTGTTCCTAGTGATCCTGTCACACCCCACAACACTTCGCCACTGTCCGTACTATGAACAGTGGCCTGCTTGGCAGGGGGCACTCTCCGATCCCTCTATTCTCTTCACTGAAGCTGTAGGACTGTAGTCCATCCCGGTCACCTTGACGTCCTCCTGCACGCTCTTCTGCTCTCTCCACACTCTCCACTCTGCTACATCTCTTTTTCACTTCCCTAGTACTTCACTAACTAAAACCAGGAAACTCACAACTTATTTTCCTCTCACTGGGGGCTTCTCCGGAACCCTCTTAGCTCCGCCACTGTACCTCAAACCTAAGCATTCCTTTTTCACTTAGGAAGCCCATGACCAGTGACATCTAGTGGTAGCTGGTAGCACAGCACCCAAAGACATCCACATATAGGAAATGTGCATATCTTAGGCTATGTGCGCACGTTGCGTACTAGCCCTGCAGAAATTTCTGCAGCGATCTGAAGAGCACATGTGCGCTTTAGATCGCTGCAGAAATGTCCGTAGTGAGCGCCGATTCCATGCGCTCTGCCTGCAGCTCCTGCCATAGACAGAGCAGGAGCTGCCGGCAAAGCGCAGGAAAGAAGTGACATGTCACTTCTTTTTGCGCAGCGCTTCGGCAGTAGCCGAAGCGCTGCGCTCTGAGACGCCACGTGCGCACGGCCCCTGCACAATCTCCATAGACTGTGCAGGGGCCGCAGGACGCATGCAGTTACGCTGCGCTACAAAGCGCAGCGTAACTGCATGTATTTACGCAACGTGCGCACATAGCCTCAATGTCACAGCACATATACTGTATATACACTCTATGGCGACAATGACGTCTTCAGGGAGTTGCAGGTCACAGTCCACTCTCCTACAAGTGCGAGACTGCGGCAGCTGAGAGGAGAAAGGTGACAGCAGGACAGCGGTCTGGTCATGGACAGGACAGGAACTGGAAGACAGACATGGCAGACACAGGAATGCAGACTGGACTGGAATGGGAACACAGGAATAGGCACGGGTCATCAGGCACAGGTCATCAGGCACAGGTCATCAGGCACAGATCATCAGGCACAGGTCATCAGGCACAGGTAGGATATAGGTCATCAGGCACAGGGCATCAGGCACAGGTAGGATATAGGTCATCAGGCACAGGTCATCAGGCACAGGTCATCAGGCACAGGTCATCAGGCACAGGGCATCAGGCACAGGTCATCAGGCACAGGTCATCAGGTACAGGTCATCAGGCACAGGTCATCAGGCACAGGTCATCAGGCACAGGTCATCAGGCACAGGTCATCAGGAACAGGGCATCAGGCACAGGGCATCAGGCACAGGTCATCAGGCACAGGTCATCAGGCACAGGTCATCAGGCACAGGACATCAGGCACAGGTCATCAGGCACAGGGCATCAGGCACAGGTCATCAGGCACAGGTCATCAGGCACAGGTCATCAGGCACAGGTAGGATATAGGTCATCAGGCACAGGGCATCAGGCACAGGTCATCAGGCACAGGGCATCAGGCACAGGTCATCAGGCACAGGTCATCAGGCACAGGTCATCAGGCACAGGTCATCAGGCACAGGTCATCAGGCACAGGACATCAGGCACAGGTCATCAGGCACAGGTCATCAGGCACAGGTCATCAGGCACAGGGCATCAGGCACAGGTCATCAGGCACAGGTCATCAGGTACAGGTCATCAGGCACAGGTCATCAGGCACAGGTCATCAGGCACAGGGCATCAGGTACAGGTCATCAGGTACAGGTCATCAGGCACAGGGCATCAGGTACAGGTCATCAGGCACAGGTCATCAGGCACAGGACATCAGGCACAGGTCATCAGGCACAGGTCATCAGGCACAGGGCATCAGGCACAGGTCATCAGGCACAGGTCATCAGGTACAGGTCATCAGGCACAGGTCATCAGGCACAGGTCATCAGGCACAGGTCATCAGGCACAGGGCATCAGGTACAGGTCATCAGGTACAGGTCATCAGGCACAGGGCATCAGGTACAGGTCATCAGGTACAGGTCATCAGGCACAGGTCATCAGGCACAGGTCATCAGGCACAGGTAGGATATAGGTCATCAGGCACAGGGCATCAGGCACAGGTCATCAGGCACAGGGCATCAGGCACAGGGCATCAGGCACAGGTAGGATATAGGTCATCAGGCACAGGTCATCAGGCACAGGTCATCAGGCACAGGTCATCAGGCACAGGGCATCAGGTACAGGTCATCAGGCACAGGACATCAGGCACAGGTCATCAGGCACAGGGCATCAGGCACAGGTCATCAGGCACAGGTCATCAGGCACAGGTCATCAGGTACAGGTCATCAGGCACAGGTCATCAGGCACAGGTCATCAGGCACAGGTCATCAGGAACAGGGCATCAGGCACAGGTCATCAGGCATAGGGCTTCAGGCACAGGTCATCAGGCACAGGTCATCAGGCACAGGTCATCAGGCACAGGTCATCAGGCACAGGGCATCAGGCACAGGTCATCAGGCACAGGTCATCAGGCACAGGTCATCAGGCACAGGTCATCAGGCACAGGGCATCAGGCACAGGTCATCAGGCACAGGTCATCAGGCACAGGTCATCAGGCACAGGGCATCAGGCACAGGTCCTCAGGCACAGGTCCTCAGGCACAGGTCATCAGGCACAGGTCATCAGGCACAGGTCATCAGGCACAGGTCATCAGGTACAGGTCATCAGGCACAGGTCATCAGGTACAGGTCATCAGGCACAGGTCATCAGGCACAGGTCATCAGGCACAGGTCATCAGGCACAGGTCATCAGGTACAGGTCATCAGGCACAGGGCATCAGGCACAGGTCATCAGGCACAGGTCATCAGGCACAGGTCATCAGGTACAGGTCATCAGGCACAGGTCATCAGGCACAGGTCATCAGGTACAGGTCATCAGGCACAGGGCATCAGGCACAGGTAAACAGGCACAGGGCATCAGGTACAGGGCATCAGGTACAGGTCATCAGGCACAGGGCATCAGGCACAGGGCATCAGGTACAGGGCATCAGGTACAGGGCATCAGGCACAGGTCATCAGGCACAGGGCATCAGGCACAGGGCATCAGGCACAGGTCATCAGGCACAGGTCATCAGGCACAGGGCATCAGGCACAGGGCATCAGGCACAGGTCATCAGGCACAGGTCATCAGGCACGGGTCATCAGGCACGGGTCATCAGGCACAGGTCCTCAGGCACGGGTCATCAGGCACGGGTCATCAGGCACAGGGCATCAGGCACAGGTCATCAGGCACAGGTCATCAGGCACAGGTCATCAGGCACAGGGCATCAGGTACAGGTCATCAGGTACAGGTCATCAGGCACAGGTCAACAGACACAGGTCATCAGGTACAGGTCATCAGGCACAGGTCATCAGGCACAGGTCCTCAGGCACAGGTCATCAGGCACTGGTCATCAGGCACAGGTCATCAGGCACAGTTCATCAGGCACAGGTCATAAGGCACAGGTCATCAGGCACAGGTCATCAGGCACAGGTCATTAGGTACAGGTCATCAGGCACAGGTCATCAGGCACAGGTCATCAGGCACAGGTCATCAGGCACAGGGCATCAGGCACAGGTCATCAGGCACAGGTCATCAGGCACAGGTCATCAGGCACAGGTCATCAGGCACAGGTCATCAGGCACAGGTCATCAAGCACAGGTCATCAGGCACAGGTCATCAGGCACAGGTCATCAAGCACAGGTCATCAGGCACAGGGCATCAGGCACAGGTCATCAGGCACAGGTCATCAGGCACAGGGCATCAGGCACAGGTCATCAGGCACAGGTCATCAGGCACTGGTCATCAGGCACTGGTCATCAGGCACAGGTCATCAGGCACAGGTCATCAGGCACAGGTCATCAAGTACAGGTCATCAGGTACAGGGCATCAGGCACAGGTCATCAGGCACAGGTCATCAGGCACAGGTCATCAGGCACAGGTCATCAGGCACAGGACATCTGGCACAGGTCATCAGGCACAGGGCATCAGGCACAGGTCATCAGGCACAGGTCATCAGGTACAGATCATCAGGCACAGGTCATCAGGTACAGGTCATCAGGCACAGGACATCTGGCACAGGACATCTGGCACAGGTCATCAGGCACAGGACATCAGGCACAGGTCATCAGGCACAGGTCATCAGGCACAGGGCATCAGGCACAGGTCATCAGGCACAGGTCATCAGGCACAGGTCATCAGGCACAGGTCATCAGGCACAGGTCATCAGGCACAGGTCATCAGGTACAGGTCATCAGGCACAGGTCATCAGGCACAGGGCATCTGGCACAGGGCATCAGGCACAGGTCATCAGGCACAGGTCATCAGGCACAGGTCATCAGGCACAGGTCATCAGGCACAGGACATCAGGCACAGGTCATCAGGCACAGGTCATCAGGCACAGGGCATCAGGCACAGGTCATCAGGCACAGGTCATCAGGCACAGGTCATCAGGCACAGGTCATCAGGCACAGGGCATCTGGCACAGGGCATCAGGCACAGGTCATCAGGCACAGGTCATCAGGTACAGGTCATCAGGCACAGGTCATCAGGCACAGGTCATCAGGCACAGGTCATCAGGCACAGGGCATCAGGCACAGGTCATCAGGCACAGGTCATCAAGCACAGGTCATCAGGCACAGGTCACCAGGCACAGGGCATCAGGTACAGGTCATCAGGTACAGGTCATCGGGCACTGGTCATCAGGCACTGGTCATCAGGCACGGGTCAGCAGGCACAGGTAGGATATAGGTCATCGGGCACAGGTCATCAGGCACAGTTCATCATACACAGGGCATCAGGCACAGGGCATCAGGCACAGGTCATCAGGTACAGATCATCAGGCACAGGTCATCAGGTACAGGTCATCAGGCACAGGACATCTGGCACAGGACATCTGGCACAGGTCATCAGGCACAGGACATCAGGCACAGGTCATCAGGCACAGGTCATCAGGCACAGGGCATCAGGCACAGGTCATCAGGCACAGGTCATCAGGCACAGGTCATCAGGCACAGGTCATCAGGCACAGGTCATCAGGCACAGGTCATCAGGCACAGGTCATCAGGCACAGGGCATCTGGCACAGGGCATCAGGCACAGGTCATCAGGCACAGGTCATCAGGTACAGGTCATCAGGCACAGGTCATCAGGCACAGGTCATCAGGCACAGGTCATCAGGCACAGGGCATCAGGCACAGGTCATCAGGCACAGGTCATCAGGCACAGGTCATCAGGCACAGGTCATCAGGCACAGGTCATCAGGTACAGGACATCTGGCACAGGACATCAGGCACAGGTCATCAGGCACAGGTCATCAGGCACAGGGCATCAGGCACAGGTCATCAGGCACAGGTCATCAGGCACAGGTGATCAGGCACAGGTGATCAGGCACAGGGCATCAGGCACAGGACATCTGGCACAGGGCATCAGGCACAGGTCATCAGGCACAGGTCATCAGGCACAGGTCATCAGGCACAGGTCATCAGGCACAGGGCATCTGGCACAGGGCATCAGGCACAGGTCATCAGGCACAGGTCATCAGGTACAGGTCATCAGGCACAGGTCATCAGGCACAGGTCATCAGGCACAGGTCATCAGGCACAGGGCATCAGGCACAGGTCATCAGGCACAGGTCATCAGGCACAGGTCATCAGGCACAGGTCATCAGGCACAGGTCATCAGGTACAGGACATCTGGCACAGGACATCAGGCACAGGTCATCAGGCACAGGTCATCAGGCACAGGGCATCAGGCACAGGTCATCAGGCACAGGTCATCAGGCACAGGTGATCAGGCACAGGTGATCAGGCACAGGGCATCAGGCACAGGACATCTGGCACAGGGCATCAGGCACAGGTCATCAGGCACAGGTCATCAGGCACAGGGCATCAGGCACAGGTCATCAGGCACAGGACATCAGGCACAGGTCATCAGGCACAGGTCATCAGGCACAGAGCATCAGGCACAGGTCATCAGGCACAGGTCATCAAGCACAGGTCATCAAGCACAGGTCATCAGGCACAGGTCATCAGGCACAGGTCATCAGGCACAGGTCATCAGGCACAGGTCATCAGGCACAGGTCATCAGGCACAGAGCATCAAGCACAGGTCATCAGGCACAGGGCATCAGGCACAGGTCATCAGGCACAGGGCATCAGGTACAGGTCATCAGGCACAGGTCATCAGGCACTGGTCATCAGGCACAGGTCATCAAGTACAGGTCATCAGGTACAGGGCATCAGGCACAGGGCATCAGGCACAGGTCATCAGGAACAGGACATCTGGCACAGGACATCTGGCACAGGTCATCAGGCACAGGTCATCAGGCACAGGTCATCAGGCACAGGTCATCAGGCACAGGGCATCAGGTACAGGTCATCAGGTACAGGTCATCGGGCACTGGTCATCAGGCACTGGTCATCAGGCACGGGTCAGCAGGTAGGATATAGGTCATCGGGCACAGGTCATCAGGCACAGTTCATCATACACAGGGCATCAGGCACAGGGCATCAGGCACAGGTCATCAGGTACAGATCATCAGGCACAGGTCATCAGGTACAGGTCATCAGGCACAGGTCATCATGCACAGGTCATCAGGCACAGGGCATCAGGCACAGGTCATCAGGCACAGGTCATCAGGTACAGGTCATCAGTCACAGGTCATCAGGCACAGGTCATCAGGTACAGGGCATCAGGCACAGGTCATCAGGTACAGGTCATCAGGCACAGGTCATCAGGCACAGGACATCTGGCACAGGTCATCAGGCACAGGTCATCAGGCACAGGTCATCAGGTACAGGTCATCAGGTACAGGTCATCAGGCACAGGTCATCAGGCACAGGTCATCAGGCACAGGTCATCAGGCACAGGTCATCAGGCACAGGTCATCAGGCACAGGTCATCAGGCACAGGACATCAGGCACAGGTCATCAGGCACAGGACATCAGGCACAGGTCATCAGGCACAGGGCATCAGGCACAGGGCATCAGGCACAGGACATCTGGCACAGGTCATCAGGCACAGGTCATCAGGCACAGGTCATCAGGCACAGGTCATCAGGCACAGGTCATCAGGCACTGGTCATCAGGCACAGGTCATCAGGCACAGGTCATCAGGTACAGGGCATCAGGCACAGGTCATCAGGCACAGGTCATCAGGTACAGGTCATCAGGCACAGGTCATCAGGCACAGGACATCTGGCACAGGTCATCAGGCACAGGTCATCAGGTACAGGTCATCAGGCACAGGTCATCAGGCACAGGTCATCAGGCACAGGTCACCAGGCACAGGGCATCAGGCACAGGTCATCAGGTACAGGTCATCAGGTACAGGACATCTGGCACAGGTCATCAGGCACAGGTCATCAGGCACAGGTCATCAGGCACAGGTCATCAGGCACAGTTCATCATACACAGGGCATCAGGCACAGGGCATCAGGCACAGGTCATCAGGTACAGATCATCAGGCACAGGTCATCAGGTACAGGTCATCAGGCACAGGTCATCAGGCACAGGACATCTGGCACAGGGCATCTGGCACAGGGCATCAGGTACAGGTCATCAGGTACAGGTCATCAGGTACAGGTCATCAGGTACAGGTCATCAGGCACAGGTCATCAGGCACAGGTCATCAGGCACAGGTCATCAGGCACAGGACATCAGGCACAGGTCATCAGGCACAGGTCATCAGGCACAGGTCATCAGGCACAGGTCATCAGGCACAGGTCATCAGGCACAGGACATCTGGCACAGGTCATCAGGCACAGGTCATCAGGCACAGGTCATCAGGCACAGGTCATCAGGCACAGGTCATCAGGCACAGGGCATCAGGCACAGGTCATCAGGTACAGATCATCAGGTACAGGTCATCAGGCACAGGTCATCAGGCACAGGACATCTGGCACAGGGCATCAGGTACAGGTCATCAGGTACAGGTCATCAGGTACAGGTCATCAGGCACAGGTCATCAGGCACAGGTCATCAGGCACAGGTCATCAGGCACAGGACATCTGGCACAGGTCATCAGGCACAGGTCATCAGGCACAGGTCATCAGGCACAGGTCACCAGGCACAGGTCATCAGGTACAGGTCATCGGGCACTGGTCATCAGGCACTGGTCATCAGGCACGGGTCAGCAGGCACGGGTCATCAGGCACAGGTCATCAGGCACAGGTCATCAGGCACAGGTCATCAGGCACAGGTCATCAGGCACAGGTCATCAGGTACAGGTCATCAGGCACAGGTCATCAGGCACAGGTCATCAGGCACAGGTCATCAGGCACAGGGCATCAGGCACAGGTCATCAGGCACAGGTCATCAGGTACAGGTCATCAGGCACAGGTCATCAGGCACAGGTCATCAGGTACAGGTCATCAGGCACAGGTCATCAGGCACAGGACATCTGGCACAGGTCATCAGGCACAGGTCATCAGGCACAGGTCATCAGGCACAGGTCATCAGGTACAGGTTATCAGGCACAGGTCATCAGGCACAGGTCATCAGGCACAGGTCATCAGGCACAGGTCATCAGGCACAGGTCATCAGGCACAGGTCATCAGGCACAGGTCATCAGGCACAGGTCATCAGGCACAGGGCATCAGGCACAGGGCATCAGGCACAGGTGATCAGGTACAGGTGATCAGGCACAGGGCATCAGGAAGGACATGGGTCATCGGGTTACAGTTCAGGACTTTGGAATTCAGGTTCAGGACATCAGACACCAGGACATTGTGAAGGACATAGGTAATCAGGTTGCAGGTATAGCATACCAGGCTCAGAGCATCAAGAACAGGTGCAGGACATCTGGCTGGTACCAGGACACAGAGACACAGATAGGAGACATCAGAGAACCCCAAACAGGACTACAGCAAACACAGTACTAGTAACACGCAGAACTGGAGCTGGACACAGCCAGACTGGAGCTGCAGGCCGGACCAACATGGTGGTACTAGGTCAGGAACCTAGTGAGTTGCTTGGGACCGATCCATCAAGAAGAGGGAGCCTTAAATACCTGATCCCTAACAGCAATAGGCTGGGGAGACCTTTGCAAGGTGCACGCACTTTCCCTTAAAGGGACAGGAAGCATGCGCGTATCCCCTGGGCTGAAGGCCAGAAAACCCTGGGCAGCTATGTGGGCAAGCTGAGGACCAAGCAGCACATGGACGGCCATGCATTAGAGCAGAGGACCATGCAATACATTCGCAAGGACAAGCAGGAGGCCAGGGAGGTAACCGCAGCAGTATCTCTGCTGTGCTAGGGGGAGAGGAGAGTGCAGGGACATCGGAGCTAGGATGCACTGCAATGCCGGCATGTTCAGAGACAGGGATGCTGACAAAACAACTAGCTTCCCCACAGCAGGATGCTGCCTCCACCACGTGTGACAGTGGGGATGGGACTTTCAGGGAGATGGGTAGTGTTAATTTACTCCCAAGATAGTGTTTTGCATTTAGCCCAAAACGTTCTTCTTTGGTCTCCTCTGACGAGAGCTCCTTCCTCCACTGCTCGCTGTGCCCCCTACATGGCTTCTTCTTGCCTCTCTTCCATAGGGGCAGATTTGTGGAGTCTACAACTAATAGTCACCCTGTGGACAGATTCTCCCCCTGAGCTGTGATCTCTGCGACTCCTCCAGTGACCGTGAGCTTTTGGCTGCTTATCTCCTTCTTGGGATGTCAGTCTTGGTGACGGCTATGTCTTAAGGCTGCTTTACATGCAGCGAAATCGCTAGTGATGTCGCTGGTGAAAGCACCGCCCCTGTCGGTTGTGCGTCTCGGGCAAATCGCTGCCCATGGCGCACAACATTGTTAGGACCCGTTACACGGACTTACCTGCCTAGCAACGTTGCTGTGACCGGCGAACCGCCTCCTTTCTAAAGCTGGTGTCACACTAAACGACAGCGACAACGACGTCGCTGTTACGTCACCATTTTCGGTGACGTAACAGCGACCTTGTAAGTCGCTGTTATGATCGCTGCTTAGCTGTCAAACACAGCAGAAGCAGCGATCATAAGGTCGCTGTGCTACATGTTCAGAGAGCAGGGAGCAGGTCATCGGGCACTGGTCATCAGGCACGGGTCAGCAGGTAGGATATAGGTCATCGGGCACAGGTCATCAGGCACAGGGCATCAGGCACAGGGCATCAGGCACAGGTCATCAGGTACAGATCATCAGGCACAGGTCATCAGGCACAGGTCATCAGGTACAGGTCATCAGGCACAGGTCATCATGCACAGGTCATCAGGCACAGGTCATCAGGCACAGGTCATCAGGAACAGGTCATCAGGCACAGGACATCTGGCACAGGACATCTGGCACAGGTCATCAGGCACAGGTCATCAGGCACAGGTCATCAGGCACAGGTCATCAGGCACAGGGCATCAGGTACAGGTCATCAGGTACAGGTCATCGGGCACTGGTCATCAGGCACTGGTCATCAGGCACGGGTCAGCAGGTAGGATATAGGTCATCGGGCACAGGTCATCAGGCACAGTTCATCATACACAGGGCATCAGGCACAGGGCATCAGGCACAGGTCATCAGGTACAGATCATCAGGCACAGGTCATCAGGTACAGGTCATCAGGCACAGGTCATCATGCACAGGTCATCAGGCACAGGGCATCAGGCACAGGTCATCAGGCACAGGTCATCAGGTACAGGTCATCAGTCACAGGTCATCAGGCACAGGTCATCAGGTACAGGGCATCAGGCACAGGTCATCAGGTACAGGTCATCAGGCACAGGTCATCAGGCACAGGACATCTGGCACAGGTCATCAGGCACAGGTCATCAGGCACAGGTCATCAGGTACAGGTCATCAGGTACAGGTCATCAGGCACAGGTCATCAGGCACAGGTCATCAGGCACAGGTCATCAGGCACAGGTCATCAGGCACAGGTCATCAGGCACAGGTCATCAGGCACAGGACATCAGGCACAGGTCATCAGGCACAGGACATCAGGCACAGGTCATCAGGCACAGGGCATCAGGCACAGGGCATCAGGCACAGGACATCTGGCACAGGTCATCAGGCACAGGTCATCAGGCACAGGTCATCAGGCACAGGTCATCAGGCACAGGTCATCAGGCACTGGTCATCAGGCACAGGTCATCAGGCACAGGTCATCAGGTACAGGGCATCAGGCACAGGTCATCAGGCACAGGTCATCAGGTACAGGTCATCAGGCACAGGTCATCAGGCACAGGACATCTGGCACAGGTCATCAGGCACAGGTCATCAGGTACAGGTCATCAGGCACAGGTCATCAGGCACAGGTCATCAGGCACAGGTCACCAGGCACAGGGCATCAGGCACAGGTCATCAGGTACAGGTCATCAGGTACAGGACATCTGGCACAGGTCATCAGGCACAGGTCATCAGGCACAGGTCATCAGGCACAGGTCATCAGGCACAGTTCATCATACACAGGGCATCAGGCACAGGGCATCAGGCACAGGTCATCAGGTACAGATCATCAGGCACAGGTCATCAGGTACAGGTCATCAGGCACAGGTCATCAGGCACAGGACATCTGGCACAGGGCATCTGGCACAGGGCATCAGGTACAGGTCATCAGGTACAGGTCATCAGGTACAGGTCATCAGGTACAGGTCATCAGGCACAGGTCATCAGGCACAGGTCATCAGGCACAGGTCATCAGGCACAGGACATCAGGCACAGGTCATCAGGCACAGGTCATCAGGCACAGGTCATCAGGCACAGGTCATCAGGCACAGGTCATCAGGCACAGGACATCTGGCACAGGTCATCAGGCACAGGTCATCAGGCACAGGTCATCAGGCACAGGTCATCAGGCACAGGTCATCAGGCACAGGGCATCAGGCACAGGTCATCAGGTACAGATCATCAGGTACAGGTCATCAGGCACAGGTCATCAGGCACAGGACATCTGGCACAGGGCATCAGGTACAGGTCATCAGGTACAGGTCATCAGGTACAGGTCATCAGGCACAGGTCATCAGGCACAGGTCATCAGGCACAGGTCATCAGGCACAGGACATCTGGCACAGGTCATCAGGCACAGGTCATCAGGCACAGGTCATCAGGCACAGGTCACCAGGCACAGGTCATCAGGTACAGGTCATCGGGCACTGGTCATCAGGCACTGGTCATCAGGCACGGGTCAGCAGGCACGGGTCATCAGGCACAGGTCATCAGGCACAGGTCATCAGGCACAGGTCATCAGGCACAGGTCATCAGGCACAGGTCATCAGGTACAGGTCATCAGGCACAGGTCATCAGGCACAGGTCATCAGGCACAGGGCATCAGGCACAGGTCATCAGGCACAGGTCATCAGGTACAGGTCATCAGGCACAGGTCATCAGGCACAGGTCATCAGGTACAGGTCATCAGGCACAGGTCATCAGGCACAGGACATCTGGCACAGGTCATCAGGCACAGGTCATCAGGCACAGGTCATCAGGCACAGGTCATCAGGTACAGGTTATCAGGCACAGGTCATCAGGCACAGGTCATCAGGCACAGGTCATCAGGCACAGGTCATCAGGCACAGGTCATCAGGCACAGGTCATCAGGCACAGGTCATCAGGCACAGGTCATCAGGCACAGGGCATCAGGCACAGGGCATCAGGCACAGGTGATCAGGTACAGGTGATCAGGCACAGGGCATCAGGAAGGACATGGGTCATCGGGTTACAGTTCAGGACTTTGGAATTCAGGTTCAGGACATCAGACACCAGGACATTGTGAAGGACATAGGTAATCAGGTTGCAGGTATAGCATACCAGGCTCAGAGCATCAAGAACAGGTGCAGGACATCTGGCTGGTACCAGGACACAGAGACACAGATAGGAGACATCAGAGAACCCCAAACAGGACTACAGCAAACACAGTACTAGTAACACGCAGAACTGGAGCTGGACACAGCCAGACTGGAGCTGCAGGCCGGACCAACATGGTGGTACTAGGTCAGGAACCTAGTGAGTTGCTTGGGACCGATCCATCAAGAAGAGGGAGCCTTAAATACCTGATCCCTAACAGCAATAGGCTGGGGAGACCTTTGCAAGGTGCACGCACTTTCCCTTAAAGGGACAGGAAGCATGCGCGTATCCCCTGGGCTGAAGGCCAGAAAACCCTGGGCAGCTATGTGGGCAAGCTGAGGACCAAGCAGCACATGGACGGCCATGCATTAGAGCAGAGGACCATGCAATACATTCGCAAGGACAAGCAGGAGGCCAGGGAGGTAACCGCAGCAGTATCTCTGCTGTGCTAGGGGGAGAGGAGAGTGCAGGGACATCGGAGCTAGGATGCACTGCAATGCCGGCATGTTCAGAGACAGGGATGCTGACAAAACAACTAGCTTCCCCACAGCAGGATGCTGCCTCCACCACGTGTGACAGTGGGGATGGGACTTTCAGGGAGATGGGTAGTGTTAATTTACTCCCAAGATAGTGTTTTGCATTTAGCCCAAAACGTTCTTCTTTGGTCTCCTCTGACGAGAGCTCCTTCCTCCACTGCTCGCTGTGCCCCCTACATGGCTTCTTCTTGCCTCTCTTCCATAGGGGCAGATTTGTGGAGTCTACAACTAATAGTCACCCTGTGGACAGATTCTCCCCCTGAGCTGTGATCTCTGCGACTCCTCCAGTGACCGTGAGCTTTTGGCTGCTTATCTCCTTCTTGGGATGTCAGTCTTGGTGACGGCTATGTCTTAAGGCTGCTTTACATGCAGCGAAATCGCTAGTGATGTCGCTGGTGAAAGCACCGCCCCTGTCGGTTGTGCGTCTCGGGCAAATCGCTGCCCATGGCGCACAACATTGTTAGGACCCGTTACACGGACTTACCTGCCTAGCAACGTTGCTGTGACCGGCGAACCGCCTCCTTTCTAAAGCTGGTGTCACACTAAACGACAGCGACAACGACGTCGCTGTTACGTCACCATTTTCGGTGACGTAACAGCGACCTTGTAAGTCGCTGTTATGATCGCTGCTTAGCTGTCAAACACAGCAGAAGCAGCGATCATAAGGTCGCTGTGCTACATGTTCAGAGAGCAGGGAGCAGGTCATCGGGCACTGGTCATCAGGCACGGGTCAGCAGGTAGGATATAGGTCATCGGGCACAGGTCATCAGGCACAGGGCATCAGGCACAGGGCATCAGGCACAGGTCATCAGGTACAGATCATCAGGCACAGGTCATCAGGCACAGGTCATCAGGTACAGATCATCAGGCACAGGTCATCAGGTACAGGTCATCAGGCACAGGTCATCAGGCACAGGTCATCAGGTACAGGTCATCAGGTACAGGTCATCAGGCACAGGTCATCATGCACAGGTCATCAGGCACAGGGCATCAGGCACAGGTCACCAGGCACAGGTCATCAGGTACAGGTCATCAGTCACAGGTCATCAGGCACAGGTCATCAGGTACAGGGCATCAGGCACAGGTCATCAGGTACAGGTCATCAGGTACAGGTCATCAGGCACAGGTCATCAGGCACAGGACATCTGGCACAGGTCATCAGGCACAGGTCATCAGGCACAGGTCATCAGGTACAGGTCATCAGGTACAGGTGATCAGGCACAGGTCATCAGGCACAGGTCATCAGGCACAGGTCATCAGGCACAGGTCATCAGGCACAGGACATCAGGCACAGGTCATCAGGCACAGGACATCAGGCACAGGTCATCAGGCACAGGGCATCAGGCACAGGGCATCAGGCACAGGACATCTGGCACAGGTCATCAGGCACAGGTCATCAGGCACAGGTCATCAGGCACAGGTCATCAGGCACAGGTCATCAGGCACAGGTCATCAGGCACTGGTCATCAGGCACAGGTCATCAGGCACAGGTCATCAGGTACAGGGCATCAGGCACAGGTCATCAGGCACAGGTCATCAGGTACAGGTCATCAGGCACAGGTCATCAGGCACAGGACATCTGGCACAGGTCATCAGGCACAGGTCATCAGGTACAGGTCATCAGGCACAGGTCATCAGGCACAGGTCATCAGGCACAGGTCACCAGGCACAGGGCATCAGGTACAGGTCATCAGGTACAGGTCATCAGGTACAGGACATCTGGCACAGGTCATCAGGCACAGGTCATCAGGCACAGGTCATCAGGCACAGGTCATCAGGCACAGTTCATCATACACAGGGCATCAGGCACAGGGCATCAGGCACAGGTCATCAGGTACAGATCATCAGGCACAGGTCATCAGGTACAGGTCATCAGGCACAGGTCATCAGGCACAGGACATCTGGCACAGGGCATCAGGTACAGGTCATCAGGTACAGGTCATCAGGTACAGGTCATCAGGCACAGGTCATCAGGCACAGGTCATCAGGCACAGGTCATCAGGCACAGGACATCTGGCACAGGTCATCAGGCACAGGTCATCAGGCACAGGTCATCAGGCACAGGTCACCAGGCACAGGTCATCAGGTACAGGTCATCGGGCACTGGTCATCAGGCACTGGTCATCAGGCACGGGTCAGCAGGCACAGGTCATCAGGCACAGGTCATCAGGCACAGGTCATCAGGCACAGGTCATCAGGCACAGGTCATCAGGCACAGGGCATCAGGCACAGGTCATCAGGCACAGGTCATCAGGCACAGGTCATCAGGCACAGGTCATCAGGCACAGGTCATCAGGCACAGGTCATCAGGCACAGGTCATCAGGCACAGGGCATCAGGCACAGGTCATCAGGTACAGATCATCAGGTACAGGTCATCAGGCACAGGTCATCAGGCACAGGACATCTGGCACAGGGCATCAGGTACAGGTCATCAGGTACAGGTCATCAGGTACAGGTCATCAGGCACAGGTCATCAGGCACAGGTCATCAGGCACAGGTCATCAGGCACAGGACATCTGGCACAGGTCATCAGGCACAGGTCATCAGGCACAGGTCATCAGGCACAGGTCACCAGGCACAGGTCATCAGGTACAGGTCATCGGGCACTGGTCATCAGGCACTGGTCATCAGGCACGGGTCAGCAGGCACGGGTCATCAGGCACAGGTCATCAGGCACAGGTCATCAGGCACAGGTCATCAGGCACAGGTCATCAGGCACAGGTCATCAGGTACAGGTCATCAGGCACAGGTCATCAGGCACAGGTCATCAGGCACAGGACATCTGGCACAGGGCATCAGGCACAGGTCATCAGGCACAGGTCATCAGGTACAGGTCATCAGGCACAGGTCATCAGGCACAGGTCATCAGGTACAGGTCATCAGGCACAGGTCATCAGGCACAGGACATCTGGCACAGGTCATCAGGCACAGGTCATCAGGCACAGGTCATCAGGCACAGGTCATCAGGTACAGGTTATCAGGCACAGGTCATCAGGCACAGGTCATCAGGCACAGGTCATCAGGCACAGGTCATCAGGCACAGGTCATCAGGCACAGGTCATCAGGCACAGGTCATCAGGCACAGGTCATCAGGCACAGGTCATCAGGTACAGGGCATCAGGCACAGGTGATCAGGTACAGGTCATCAGGCACAGGTCATCAGGTACAGGTGATCAGGCACAGGTGATCAGGTACAGGTGATCAGGCACAGGGCATCAGGAAGGACATGGGTCATCGGGTTACAGTTCAGGACTTTGGAATTCAGGTTCAGGACATCAGACACCAGGACATTGTGAAGGACATAGGTAATCAGGTTGCAGGTATAGCATACCAGGCTCAGAGCATCAAGAACAGGTGCAGGACATCTGGCTGGTACCAGGACACAGAGACACAGATAGGAGACATCAGAGAACCCCAAACAGGACTACAGCAAACACAGTACTAGTAACACGCAGAACTGGAGCTGGACACAGCCAGACTGGAGCTGCAGGCCGGACCAACATGGTGGTACTAGGTCAGGAACCTAGTGAGTTGCTTGGGACCGATCCATCAAGAAGAGGGAGCCTTAAATACCTGATCCCTAACAGCAATAGGCTGGGGAGACCTTTGCAAGGTGCACGCACTTTCCCTTAAAGGGACAGGAATCATGCGCGTGTCCCCTGGGCTGAAGGCCAGAAAACCCTGGGCAGCTATGTGGGCAAGCTGAGGACCAAGCAGCACATGGACGGCCATGCATTAGAGCAGAGGACCATGCAATACATTCGCAAGGACAAGCAGGAGGCCAGGGAGGTAACCGCAGCAGTATCTCTGCTGTGCTAGGGGGAGAGGAGAGTGCAGGGACATCGGAGCTAGGATGCACTGCAATGCCGGCATGTTCAGAGACAGGGATGCTGACAAAACAACTAGCTTCCCCACAGCAGGATGCTGCCTCCACCACGTGTGACAGTGGGGATGGGACTTTCAGGGAGATGGGTAGTGTTAATTTACTCCCAAGATAGTGTTTTGCATTTAGCCCAAAACGTTCTTCTTTGGTCTCCTCTGACGAGAGCTCCTTCCTCCACTGCTCGCTGTGCCCCCTACATGGCTTCTTCTTGCCTCTCTTCCATAGGGGCAGATTTGTGGAGTCTACAACTAATAGTCACCCTGTGGACAGATTCTCCCCCTGAGCTGTGATCTCTGCGACTCCTCCAGTGACCGTGAGCTTTTGGCTGCTTATCTCCTTCTTGGGATGTCAGTCTTGGTGACGGCTATGTCTTAAGGCTGCTTTACATGCAGCGAAATCGCTAGTGATGTCGCTGGTGAAAGCACCGCCCCTGTCGGTTGTGCGTCTCGGGCAAATCGCTGCCCATGGCGCACAACATTGCTAGGACCCGTCACACGGACTTACCTGCCTAGCAACGTTGCTGTGACCGGCGAACCGCCTCCTTTCTAAAGCTGGTGTCACACTAAACGACAGCGACAACGACGTCGCTGTTACGTCACCATTTTCGGTGACGTAACAGCGACCTTGTAAGTCGCTGTTATGATCGCTGCTTAGCTGTCAAACACAGCAGAAGCAGCGATCATAAGGTCGCTGTGCTACATGTTCAGAGAGCAGGGAGCCGCGCTTAGCGCTGGCTCCTTGCTCTCCTGCAGCACACATCGGGTTAATTAACCCGATGTGTGCTGCAGCTACATGTCACAGTGCAGAGAGCAGGGAGCCGTGCACACTGCTTAGCGCTGGCTCCTTGCTCTCTTTGCTACAGTATGCATCGGGTTAATTACCCGATGCATACTGCAGCCACATGTCACAGTGCAGGAGCCGGCGCTGGCAGCAAGAGCGGAGGCTGGTAACCAGCGTAAACATCGGGTAACCAGGGAAAGGTCTTCCCTTGGTTACCCGATGTTTACGCTGGTTACAGCTTACCGCAGCTGCCAGTGCCGGCTCCTGATCGCTTCATTTCGTCGCTCTCTCGCTGTCACACACAGCGATGTGTGTGTCACAGCGGGAGAGTGACGACCAAAAAATGAAGCTGGACATTCAGCAACGACCGGCGACCTCACAGCAGGGGCCAGGTCGTTGCTGGATGTCACACACAGCGACAGCGACGGGACGTCGCTGCAACGTCACAGAAAATGGTGATGTAGCAGCGACGTCGTTGTCGTCGTCGTTATGTGTGACACCAGCTTAAGGGGGCTGTTTGTGCGGCGTCACAACGACGTCATACGGCAGCCGTCCAATAGAAGCGGAGGGGCGGAGAGCAGCCAAAGGTAAGACACCTCATTGCCGGAGGACGCAGGTACGGTGTTTTTCGTCGTTCCTGCAGTGTCACACACAGCGATGTGTGCTGCTTCAGGAACGACCAACAACCTGCGTCCTGCAACAGCAACGATATTTGGGATTTGGTCGACGTGTCAACGATCAACGATAAGGTGAGTAATTTTGATTGTTAATGGTCGTTTGTGCGTTTCACATGCAACGACGTCGCTAACGAGGCTGGATGTGCGTCACGAATTCCGTGACCCCAACGACATCTCGTTAGCGATGTCGTTGCATGTAAAGCCCCCTTTAGTCTTGTAAGTTTGCAGTTGTGCCATACTACTTCCAGTTTTGAATGATGGCTTGATCAATGCTCCATGAGATGTTCTGAGCTTGTGATATTTTCTATAACCTAACCCTGCTTTCCTCCTCTTTATCCCTGACCTGTCTCGGGTGTTCCTTGGTTTTCCTGATACTGTTGAATCCCTGATGTTCTCACACAAACCTCTGAGGCTTTCACAGAACAGCTGTAATTATACTGAGCGGAAATCACCCAGGAGGACGCAATGTACTGATTATAAGACTTCTGGGGAAAATTGCCCCCTTAGGATTTTATTTAGGGGGTCAGACTACAGGGGCCTGAATACAAATGTACATCACAATTTTCAGTTTTGTATGTATAAAATATTCATAAATCTGGGTATCATTTCATTTACATGTCACAAATACTTGCACTTAGTGCACGCATCACATAAAACCCCCATAAAATACATTTACGTTTGTAGGTGTAACATGAAAAAATGTGGAAAAGTGCATGGGGTGTGAATACTTTTTTAAGGTTCTGTGTATATGTATGTACCGTACTTCTGTGTATGTGCAGACTGGACAAAAGTTAAAACTTGTAGTTCCTCAGTTCTCTGGTGATGTAACCCTTGGTGGTTGTCATCGTCCCCTGCGTCATGGTGGTTCAGGCTTCAGATCTGGTGTATGACGATTATTCGGGATATAATGAGAAGATGCAGGACACCATTTATCTTAGACCACCATTCCTCACCAGCATGACCGGCGATGGGGAAGTCAGGTTAGGACATTGTTTCACCTCGGGGCCTTGTTTTACGGTTTGTGTCTCATTTGATAAATGATTCTTGTATTCATTAATAACAATTCTGAGAATCCTCCTGAGATTTGTGTCCTCAGAGGATTTCCATGTTTTATTGTGAGGCTGTTGGGTAATGAGACCCGCGGGGGCTTCTCTGTGGGTTATTAAGGTGCCTGGATTTCTATTCCTGGTTTACACGGCTGGCATCTGCTCGCGGCTGTAGATTATCCCATTGTCAGTAATGGTGTCTGCGCGCTTCAGTGTCTACAAGACAGAAGGATATAAGAGGAGAATGTAGTGACAGTAAGTAGAACATCATGACTTCAGTGACCCCCGGCCACCAGACCTGAGGATGACACCGGACCTGCCCCAAAACCTGCGATCATCTGCTCAGTCATTGGAGCTCCTGACTCTACACTTTACGTTAGCAATAGGAAGTCATGGCCAACCAAGGGGCCAATGGCTACAATTATGACTTGGACATGACCTTCTATAAAGGCTTCTATTTATGTTCATACAATGGATGAACCCCCAGCAGTGTCAGCAGGGCGAGGGCCGGACAAGTGTTGGGTCTGATTATAGTGGGACATTGACGTAGAACGGGTCATCCTGCAGCTCTTGGGCTGTGCATCTGCTGTAACTGGAAACCCCCCTGATATACAGATGTCTAATGACCCCATACACATTAGATAGAAAGGCCCTGATATCGGCAGGACTGGCCTCCATTATCTATGAGGGCCTCCAGCCTCTCTCCTGACAGATGAGGTTGTAGAAAAGATTTAGGTAATTGGAATTTTAACACCTGAACCTTTTGTTGTCCAGGAGATAAGCAGCCATTGGAACATTCAGCATTTACAGACGCTTTCTCCTCTCTCCCCACTGGAAAAGCATAAGAGTTCAGCCAACCGAGCATCCATGTAAGTGGGGGAGTCGGGAAAGATAGCGGCCAGCCAAGTGAGTGTTCACCCAACAGCTTTCTCATATGTATGGCTGGCTCCTATCTCCAGTCCAAGCACAGATCCTTCTGGACTCCACTGCTCCCAGTACAGATCCCTGTGGTCTCCACTGCTCCCAGTACAGATCCATGTGGTCTTCACTGCTCCCAGTACAGATCCATGTGGTCTCCACTGCTCCCAGTACAGATCCATGTGGTCTCCACTGCTCCCAGTACAGATCCTTCTGGTCTCCACTGCTCCCAGTACAGATCCTTCTGGTCTCCACTGCTCCCAGTACAGATCCTTCTGGTCTCCACTGCTGCCAGTACAGATCCTTCTGGTCTCCACTGCTCCCAGTACAGATCCATGTGCTCTCCACTACTTTCAGTATAGATCCTTCTGGTCTCCACTGCTGCCAGTACAGATCCTTCTGGTCTCCACTGCTCCCAGTACAGATCCTTCTGGTCTCCACTGCTGCCAGTACAGATCCCTGTGGTCTCCACTGCTCCCAGTACAGATCCTTCTGGTCTCCACTGCTCCCAGTACAGATCCATGTGCTCTCCACTACTTTCAGTATAGATCCTTCTGGTCTCCACTGCTGCCAGTACAGATCCTTCTGGTCTCCACTGCTCCCAGTACAGATCCCTGTGGTCTCCACTGCTCCCAGTACAGATCCCTGTGGTCTCCACTGCTCCCAGTACAGATCCCTGTGCTCTCCACTGCTCCCAGTACAGATCCTTCTGGTCTCCACTGCTGCCAGTACAGATCCCTGTGGTCTCCACTGCTCCCAGTACAGATCCTTCTGGTCTCCACTGCTCCCAGTACAGATCCATGTGCTCTCCACTACTTTCAGTATAGATCCTTCTGGTCTCCACTGCTGCCAGTACAGATCCCTGTGGCCTCCACTGCTCCCAGTACAGATCCCTGTGGTCTCCACTGCTCCCAGTACAGACCCTTCTGGTCTCCACTGCTCCCAGTACAGATCCTTCTGGACTCCACTGCTCCCAGTACAGATCCCTGTGGTCTCCACTGCTCCCAGTACAGATCCTTCTGGTCTCCACTGCTCCCAGTACAGATCCTTCTGGACTCCACTGCTCCCAGTACAGATCCTTCTGGACTCCACTGCTCCCAGTACAGATCCCTGTGGTCTCCACTACTTTCAGTATAGATCCTTCTGGTCTTCACTGCTCCCAGTACAGATCCTTCTGGTCTTCACTACTTTCAGTATAGATCCTTCTGGACTCCACTGCTCCCAGTACAGATCCCTGTGGTCTCCACTACTTTCAGTATAGACCCTTCTGGTCTCCACTGCTCCCAGTACAGATCCCTGTGGTCTCCATTGCTCCCAGTACAGACCCTTCTGGTCTCCACTGCTCCCAGTACAGATCCCTGTGGTCTCCACTGCTCCCAGTACAGATCCTTCTGGACTCCACTGCTCCCAGTACAGATCCCTGTGGTCTCCACTGCTCCCAGTACAGATCCTTCTGGTCTCCACTGCTGCCAGTTCAGATCATTCTGGACTCCACTGCTCCCAGTACAGATCCTTCTGGACTCCACTGCTCCCAGTACAGATCCCTGTGGTCGCCACTACTTTCAGTATAGATCCTTCTGGTCTTCACTGCTCCCAGTACAGATCCTTCTGGTCTTCACTAATTCAGTATAGATCCTTCTGGACTCCACTGCTCCCAGTACAGATCCCTGTGGTCTCCACTGCTCCCAGTACAGATCCTTCTGGTCTCCACTGCTCCCAGTTCAGATCCTTCTGGACTCCACTGCTCCCAGTACAGATCCTTCTGGTCTCCACTGCTCCCAGTACAGATCCCTGTGGTCTCCACTACTTTCAGTATAGACCCTTCTGGTCTCCACTGCTCCCAGTACAGACCCTTCTGGTCTCCACTGCTCCCAGTACAGATCCCTGTGGTCTCCACTGCTCCCAGTACAGATCCTTCTGGTCCCCACTGCTCCCAGTACAGATCCTTCTGGTCTCCACTGCTCCCAGTACAGATCCTTCTGGACTCCATTGCTCCCAGTACAGATCCTTCTGGACTCCACTGCTCCCAGTACAGATCCCTGTGGTCTCCACTACTTTCAGTATAGACCCTTCTGGTCTCCACTGCTCCCAGTACAGATCCCTGTGGTCTCCACTGCTCCCAGTACAGATCCTTCTGGTCCCCACTGCTCCCAGTACAGATCCTTCTGGTCTCCACTGCTCCCAGTACAGATCCTTCTGGACTCCATTGCTCCCAGTACAGATCCTTCTGGACTCCACTGCTCCCAGTACAGATCCCTGTGGTCTCCACTACTTTCAGTATAGACCCTTCTGGTCTCCACTGCTCCCAGTACAGATCCCTGTGGTCTCCACTGCTCCCAGTACAGATCCTTCTGGTCCCCACTGCTCCCAGTACAGATCCTTCTAGTCTCCACTGCTCCCAGTACAGATCCATGTGGTCTCCACTACTCCCAGTACAGATCCTTCTGGTCTCCACTGCTCCCAGTACAGATCCTTCTGTACTCCACTGCTCCCAGTACAGATCCTTCTGGTCTCCACTGCTCCCAGTACAGATCCTTCTGGACTCCACTGATCCCAGTACAGATCCATGTGGTCTCCACTACTCCCAGTACAGATCCTTCTGGTCTCCACTGCTCCCAGTACAGATCCTTCTGGTCTCCACTGCTGCCAGTACAGATCCTTCTGGTCTCCACTGCTCCCAGTACAGATCCTTCTGGTCTCCACTGCTCCCAGTACAGATCCTTCTGGTCTCCACTGCTCCCAGTACAGATCCTTCTGGACTCCACTGCTCCCAGTACAGATCCATGTGGTCTCCACTACTCCCAGTACAGATCCTTCTGGTCTCCACTGCTCCCAGTACAGATCCTTCTGGTCTCCACTGCTGCCAGTACAGATCCATGTGGTCTCCACTGCTCCCAGTACAGATCCTTCTGGTCTCCACTGCTCCCAGTACAGATCCTTCTGGTCTCCACTGCTCCCAGTACAGATCCTTGTGGTCTCCACTGCTCCCAGTACAGATCCTTCTGGTCTCCACTGCTCCCAGTACAGATCCTTCTGGACTCCACTGCTCCCAGTACAGATCCCTGTGGTCTCCACTACTCTCAGTACAGATCATTCTGGTCTCCACTGCTCCCAGTACAGATCCTTCTGGTCTCCACTGCTCCCAGTACAGATCCATGTGGTCTCCACTGCTCCCAGTACAGATCCTTCTGGTCTCCACTGCTGCCAGTACAGATCCTTCTGGACTCCACTGCTCCCAGTACAGATCCATGTGGTCTCCACTACTTTCAGTATAGACCCTTCTGGTCTCCACTGCTCCCAGTACAGATCCTTCTGGTCTCCACTGCTCCCAGTACAGATCCTTCTGGTCTCCACTGCTCCCAGTACAGATCCATGTGGTCTCCACTACTTTCAGTATAGACCCTTCTGGTCTCCACTGCTCCCAGTACAGATCCTTCTGGACTCCACTGCTCCCAGTACAGATCCATGTGGTCTCCACTGCTCCCAGTACAGATCCATGTGGTCTCCACTACTTTCAGTATAGATCCTTCTGGTCTCCACTGCTCCCAGTACAGATCCTTCTGGTCTCCACTACTTTCAGTATAGATCCTTTTTGGTCTCCACTGCTCCCAGTACAGATCCATGTAGTCTCCACTGCTCCCAGTACAGATCCTTCTGGACTCCACTGCTCCCAGTACAGATCCATGTGGTCTCCACTGCTCCCAGTACAGATCCATGTGGTCTCCACTACTTTCAGTATAGATCCTTTTGGTCTCCACTGCTCCCAGTACAGATCATTTTGGTCTTCACTGCTCCCAGTACAGATCCTTGTGGTCTCCACTGCTCCCAGTACAGATCCTTGTGGTCTCCACTAATTTCAGTACAGATCCTTCTGGTCGCCACTGCTCCCAGTACAGATCCTTCTGTTCTTCACTACTTTCAGTATAGATCCTTCTGGTCTTCACTACTTTCAGTATAGATCCTTCTGGTCTCCACTGCTCCCAGTACAGATCCTTCTGGACTCCACTGCTCCCAGTACAGATCTTTGTGGTCTCCACTACTTTCAGTACAGATCCTTCTGGTCGCCACTGCTCCCAGTACAGATCCTTCTGTTCTTCACTACTTTCAGTATAGACCCTTCTGGTCTCCACTGCTCCCAGTACAGATCCTTCTGGTCTTCACTACTTTCAGTATAGATCCTTCTGGTCTTCACTGCTCCCAGTACAGATCCTTGTGGTTTTCACTGCTCCCAGTACAGATCCTTGTGGTTTTCACTGCTCCCAGTACAGATCCTTCTGGTCTTCACTACTTTCAGTATAGATCCTTCTGGTCTTCACTGCTCCCAGTACAGATCCTTGTGGTATTCACTGCTCCCAGTACAGATCCTTCTGGTCTTCACTGCTCCCAGTACAGATCCTTGTGGTCTCCACTACTTTCAGTATAGATCCTTCTGGTCTTCACTGCTCCCAGTGCAGATCTTTATGTTCCCCTCTTTCTTCTACACATTCTTGTGGTCTTTGTTGTCCATGTACAGATGTGTTTGCCCTCCATTGCTGACTTTTGTCACTTACATCAACTTTTTATCTTCTTTCTCTTAACCCTTCACCCACGTGTATATAGTGCCCCCTAGTTCCTGCTCCGGAAGCTTCAGTAAAAAATTTTTATGTGGTTTAGTGTCAAATGCCTTTCCAGAATCTAATTGTATGACGGCAGCTTCAAGACCCACATTCAGATTGTATTCCTCTCCTCACGGAGACCAGGCATGTTGGTTGGACGTGACATGTTACTGCATACTTTGTGACTGCATGCTGGTTATTGGTGATTAGATTGTTCTATTCTATATTTACATTCCACTGATATTAAACTACCTGTGTGACAGATGAATCCACATTTACTGCTCTGTAATATTGTACGTCTGCCCTGCTCCCAGCCTGTAGTCTCAGAATTAGAAGATGAGGTCCAGCTGACTGACAATTACCAAGCTCATTTCCCTCAGTACACGTGGATGAACATATCAATTCCTTAGCCTAATTTCCTCAGTACCCATGGATGAATACCATCTGAATAGGGGACTTTATCAACATGTAATCTGCTGTGAAACAGATTCACTTACTCTAAGTAAGCTGGGCGGTGAACTCTGATTATTGCCATCCTAACTGATATCATAACAGATCATTGGTGACCAGAGAAGAAGTGCTTGGGTTTAATATGTCCATCTTAAATTTGTCCCTTACTGTTGTATTCCCTAAGCCTCACGCTCCAGGGACTTCAGGGCCAATAAAATAATAAAAGAAAATACCAGAAACGTAGCGACTTTTCATTATTTCAGTGGATTACACACAGGTGAATTATGACTCCCGGAAAGCCCCATTGAATACCCCCCATTTAGCCTTAGTGTCCCCATTGTGATCTTTGCTTTCTCACGTGATTGTGATTCTTCCTGCAGATCCCGGTTGTCTGAGATGAGAGTAACAAATTATACCAGAGTGTCGGAATTTGTGTTTGTTGGGTTGTCGGATGTGGCCGGTGTCCAGCTCCCCTTGTTCCTGCTCTTCCTCTTCATCTATCTGATATCTCTGGCTGGAAATCTCCTGATTGTCTTCTTGATCTTCGTTGATGGAAGCCTCCACACTCCCATGTACATGTTCCTGAGTAACCTGGCTGGGCTGGACGTCTTCTACTCCTCTGTCACTTCACCCAGATTGCTGTCTGATTTCTTCTCTGACTCTAAAGCCATCGCTGTCCCTTACTGCATCACTCAGTTCTTCTTCTTCTTCTCCTTCATATGCATCGAGCTGTATTTGCTGGCGGTGATGTCCTATGACCGGTACATAGCAATCTGCTACCCGCTCCATTACATCCCTATAATGCATCCTAAGTTCTGTGCTCAGATGGTCTCTGCCGCCTGGATCATCGGCTTCCTCACATCATTAGTACACACCTTGTGTATCAGGATGTTGGACTTCTGTGGACCCAATGTCATCAACAGCTTCTTCTGTGATTTGCCCCAGTTATTCCTACTTTCTTGTACAGATACTTTCATCAACGTCTTAGTGATGTTCCTGGTGGGTATAATAATGGGATCTGGCGCCTTCAGCATGACTCTAGTCCCATACATCCGGATATTTCGCACAATAATAGGAATTCACTCCCACCATGGAAAGCTGAAGGCCTTTTCCACATGCACATCCCATCTAACCGTGGTCTTCATCTTCTACGGAACTCTTATTTCCACTTACCTTCGGCCAAGTCCAACATCCAGCTCCTCAGGAGACCGCATGGTGTCTGTCATGTACACGGTGGTGACTCCATTAATTAATCCAATGATTTACAGTCTCAGGAACAAGGACCTGAAGGCGGCACTCAGGAGATCTCTCCACAGAAGTGGCATATTGTAGGGGGTAGTCAGCGGACTTCGCGAACTGACCTGTCTCTATGAGAAAATTCAGCCAAGAGCAACAAGAACGTAAGCGATGAATCTGTCAATAAACGATATTGGTCACAAACCCCCTCCACCTCTAGAAAACAACTCGGAAAATTATTATAGTAAAACACCAAAATGAAGCAGCCGCTGGTGTCTTAGATTGTGGAGTCAGCCAATTCATTTACCAATTCACCTCTTTTATCGATAAGAGACATAAATCAGCACAAAGACTCATCCCAGCCCGGAAACTTCTAGAGAATAGTAACTGTGAGACCATGAGTAGAAACCGGTCACTGGTGAAATAACAGCTACCGTATTTATCGCTCTGTCAGCTTATCCTGTCTATCATCTCATATTTATCACCACTTTGTAACAAAGAAGGTTTCTAAAAAATCCTATTTACATCATGTCTACCATGTCCTGCTGCACTTACAGAAGTGTTTACCTTCAGGACAGAGCTCAGGCCTCGCTGTCTCAGGTTCTGCCATGTCCTGCTGGGTTTACAGAGGGCTGTCCTTCATGACTGAACTTAGGCCTCACTGTCTCGGGTTCTGCGTGTCCTACTGGGTTTACAGAGGGGCTTTCCTTCATGACTGAACTTAGGCCTCACTGTCTCGGGTTCTGTGTGTCCTACTGGGTTTACAGAGGGGCTTTCCTTCAGGACGGAGCTCAGGCCTCACTGTGTCGGGTTCTGCCGTGTCCTGCTGGGTTTACAGAGGGGCTTTCCTTCAGGACGGAGCTCAGGCCTCGCTGTCTCGGGTTATGCCGTGTCCTACTGGGTTTACAGAGGGGCTTTCCTATAGGTTGGAGCACAGGCCTCGCTGTCTCGGGTTATGCCGTGTCCTTCTGGGTTTAGAGAAGGGGCTCTCCTTCAGGACTGAGCTCAAGCCATTCTGTCTCGGGCTCTGCCACGTCCTACTGGGTTTACAGAGGGGCTTTCGTTCAGGACTGAGCTTAGGCCTCGCTGCCTCAGGTTCTGCCGTGTCTTGTTGGAGCTCAGGCCTTGCTGTCTCGGGTTCTGCTGCCCCCCGGTGTTCTGAAAACTTATTACAGAGTATAAGGCTCTTGACCTCTGATCAAGTGACAACGGGCGACAATCACCATTCATGGTCGATCGGCCCCAGTAATGATTTACTCTCCAAGCTGGGGAATTGTAGGAAATGGGACAACATTCTACAATCATCTGATATATTATGATTCATATCAGAAGATAATGAATACAAGAACGGGGAAAGAATAGAAGTATCATAAATCAGGGAGGATCACAGTGGTGACAGCTTCTACAGAAATGATGCCATTGGCTGTGACCACAATACTAGATATCCTTAATAATGTGCAGATCAGAGGCAGTTCTACTAGGACATGACCACTAGATCAGACTGCCTGGAGATCAGACACATGACTGCCAGGAGATCAGAGATGTGACCATTAGATCACGCACAGAAATACCAGGAGATCAGACACAGGACTACCAGGAGATCAGAGACATGACCACTAGATCAGTCACATGAATACCAGGATACCGGAGACATGACTACCAGGAAATCAGAGACATTACTACTAGGAGATCAGAGACATGATTACCAGGAGATCAGAGACATGACCACTAGATCAGACACATGACCACTAGTTCAGACACATGACTACCAGGATATTGGAGACATAACTACCAGGAGATGAAGGACATGATTATCATGAGATCGGACACATGACTAGCAGGAGATCAGACACTTGAAAACCAGAAGATCAGAGACCTGACTACCAGGAGATCACAGACATGACTACCAGGAGATCAGAGACCTGACTACTAGGAGATCAGAGACATTGCTACTAGAAGATGAGAGACACGATTACCAGGAGGTCAGAGACATGTCTACCAGGATATCGGAGACATGACCACTAGATCAGACACATGAATACCAGGAGATCAGAGACAGGACTACCAGGAGATCAGTAATATGACTACTAGGAGATCAGAGACCTGACTACCAGGAGATCAGAAACATGACTACTAGGAGATCAGAGACATTACTACTAGAAGATGAGAGGCATGATTACCAGGAGGTCAGAGCCATGTCTACCAGGATATCTGAAACATGACCACTAGTTATTAGACACATGAATATCAGGAGATCAGAGACATGACCACTAGATCAGTCACATGAGTACCAGGAGATCAGAGACATGACTAGCAGGAGATCAAAGATGTGACTATTAGATCAGAAAATAACTGCCAGAAGATCAGAGATATGAATGTGGCGCCCTGGACAAGCCAGGTCGTCACAGAACAACACCAACACACTCCACACTCCCGGTCAGGCACACCGAAGTCAGACAAAAACCCTTGTTGCCTCCCTCCAGGGGCTGATGTTCACACCAGGGGGTGGGCCAGGCGGTTGGCCCTGCCCACCGAGGAGTTCACAGTCCTGGAGGCGGGAAAAGTAGACAGTTTTTCAGTTTGGAAGTGAAAGTGGAAGGAGGGAAGTAGCAGTTGAGCAGACAGAAAGTGGTCCGGGTGTGTGGCCCGGACGGATCAGCAAGGTTGGCAGACGGTGGTGACCGTCTGCAGGAGTGGCCTATTGAAGCTAAAGGCTGCTTTACACCAGACAATCTATCGTGCGATAGATCGTCGGGGTCACGATTTTTGTGACGCACATCCGGCATCGCTGGCGATGCCGGCCTGTGTGACACCTCCTAGCGACGCAGTATCGCTCACAAATCGTGATTCGGGTACAGCTCGCTAGGTTCCATAATATCGTTTAATTTAGTTGACCATCGTTTCCGTGGTAGCACACGCCTCTCCGTGTGACACCACGGGAACGATGAGCAGCTCACCTGCCTCCTGCGGCCGCCGCCGGCTCTATGTGGAAGGAAGGAGGTGGGCGGGATGTTTACGTCCCGCTCATCTCCGCCCCTCCGCTTCCATTGGCCGGCGGCCGTGTGACGTCACTGTGACGCCGAACGTCCCTCCCACTCCAGGAAGTGGACGTTCGCCGCCCACAGCGAGGTCGCACGAGAGGTAAGTATGTGTGACGGGGGTTACTGACTTTGTGCGACACGGGCAGCGATTTGCCCGTGACCCAAAAAGGACGGGGGCGGGTACGATCGATTGTGAAATTGCACAATCGGTCGTACCGTGTAAAGCAGCCTTAACCGTAAGGATCGTTGACGGGCGGTGGCCCGGCGGTACCAAACTGGTACGCAAAGAGAAGCCAGCACCATCCGGCAGGGGCTTACGGAACCCGGCAAGGCTAGGAGTCGCCGTGAATTTGCCAAATCCGTTAGCGAAGGGAACCTCCTGGGTTTCCCAGCAGCCAAGTCCCGTCAGAAGGCAACAGTCCAACCGAGAGAGGGAAACACAGTCACGCCAAGGCTAAAGTTCCCAGGGCCAGAGCTGCGGGCAAAAGGGGTTCCTTCAGCACCCATCCAAGCTGGGGAGCAGGTTACCGGTGGGAACCCATTGGAACCGTACACGTTACACAGGTGCAGGGAAAGGCAGTCACCATCAACCTGCCGGGAGGAGAAACACCGCAGCCGTCTGTGGGACCCGTCCATCCAGCCGTGTGTTTTACCGAGAACTGTGTCCTCATCATTGACTGAGTGAGTACCACTGTGCCGTGCAGCACAGCGCTGCCCCCGCGACCCTGCACCTCGCCAGGCCCCGTTACCCGCCTGCCATCCATCCCTACCCCATCACCGGGCCCCGGGACAACCAACCCCCTACCCACGGAGGGGAGAACTAAAATCCAGGCTGCTCCCTGTCATCGCTCCCGGGATCCCCGTCCAGAGCAGCGGTGGTGTCATCAATATCACCACAACCGTGGGTGGCGTCACGGACAATAACCAAATCCCCACAATCCAATCCCCACCCTTTTCACTCACGGGCGAGGAGCGCCGCTCGAGTCCCCGGGATCCGGCCCACCGCTCGAGCCACCACCGAGCAGTAGCAGCCGCAGCGGCCGGACCCGAGCAGTGGGAGAGCGCAGCATCCCCTCCTCCGCCCGCGACATGAACACTAGATCAGACACATGAGTAGCAGTATGTCGGAAACATGACTACCAGGAGATGAGGGACATGTTTTTGAGGACATCAGATACTGTACATGATTACCAAGAGATCAAAGACATGACTACCAGGAGATCAGAGAAGTGAGCACTAGATTAGACACATGGCTACCAGGATATCGGAGACATTACTACTGGGAGATCAGGGACATGACTACCAGGAGATCAGAGACGTGACCACTAAATCAGACACATGACTACCAGAAGATCAGACACATGACTACCAGAAGATCAGACACATGACTACCAGGATATCAGAGACATGACTACCAGAGGATCAGGGACATGACTCTCAGGATATCGGAGACATAACTCCCATGACTTCCAGGAAATCAGAGCCACGAATATCAGGAGATCAGAGACACGTGTAAGGAAGTGGTCGGGTAGTCGCGTTTTCCTCTTGAAGACACCAATCATGTTATGGTTATGAAATATAATGTCAAGTGTTATTGTGAAGGTAATGTAATGTGAACTGTGATATATGTGTCATGTGTATAGTAGAATAAGGTATCATGCATGTTATATGTAGGATAAGACAGAGTTAAGCGCTGGTAATGTATTGAAAAGTGTGTGTATAGGAATGTAGGTGAAAAGTTCAGTCTGCCCAGCAACAGACTGCAGGGTCAGAGACAGTTAATGTTGGGACTGGACAATAGGGGAGGAGTTGGAGCACAGGAAAGAGGACAGGTTTCCTGTTAGTGTCCAGATAGGGCCAAGCCTGCAGCAGTAGCAGACGTGAAGTATGACTGAGGAGCAGGACCGCATGCAGTGGATGTCCTGAAGAAGAGGCAGAAGATCGAGAAATGTGGTAGTGAAATTGAGAGAGAAAGAAGAAAGTGAGAAACAGAGTTCTGCCAGTGACAGGTTGGAGAGAGAGGTCTGGAAGAAGTAAGTTCAGTGATTTGGTCACTAGTAGTTTATAGTTCTTAAGGTAATGGGCCAGGACAGGATAGTATATGAAATGAAGTGAGTGTCCCATGCAGGAGCCCTAAAACGTCAGTAAGCTACGAGCCTAGTCTGGCCATATTGGCATTTTATCTTTGAGAGGGAGAAACGCGGAACTGATGTGAGGGCAGGATGACTTTCATGGACTGTGCAGTAAAGATGAACTGGGTGGTGGTGAAATATACAGGACTAATAAGACTGGTCACCTCTATTCACTAAGACCGGTAATCTGTCCGTCCTCACTACGATCAGACACCTCTCCTCAATAAGGCTGGTCACCTCTCCTCAATAAGACTGGTCACCTCTCCTCATTAAGACCGGTTACCTCTCCTCAATAAGACTGGTCACCTCTACTCACTAAGACCGGTCACCTCTCCTCACTAAGACCAGTTACCTCTCCTCAATAAGACTGGTCACCTCTACTCACTAAAACCGGTAATCTCTCCGTCCTCACTACGATCAGACACCTCTCCTCAATAAGGCTGGTCACCTCTCCTCAATAAGACTGGTCACCTCTCCTCACTAAGACCAGTTACCTCTCCTCAATAAGACTGGTCACCTCTACTCACTAAGACCGGTAATCTCTCCGTCCTCACTACGATCAGACACCTCTCCTCAATAAGACTGGTCACCTCTCCTCAATAAGACTGGTCACCTCTACTCACTAAGACCAGTTACCTCTCCTCAATAAGACTGGTCACCTCTACTCACTAAGACCGGTAATCTCTCCGTCCTCACTACGATCAGACACCTCTCCTCAATAAGACTGGTCACCTCTCCTCAATAAGACTGGTCACCTCTACTCACTAAGACCGGTCACCTCTCCTCACTAAGACCAGTTACCTCTCCTCAATAAGACTGGTCACCTCTACTCACTAAAACCGGTAATCTCTCCGTCCTCACTACGATCAGACACCTCTCCTCAATAAGGCTGGTCACCTCTCCTCAATAAGACTGGTCACCTCTCCTCACTAAGACCAGTTACCTCTCCTCAATAAGACTGGTCACCTCTACTCACTAAGACCGGTAATCTCTCCGTCCTCACTACGATCAGACACCTCTCCTCAATAAGGCTGGTCACCTCTCCTCATTAAGACCGATCACCTCACCTCACTAAGACTGGTCATCTCTCAGTAATAAGACTAGTCACTTTTCCTCACTAGAACTGGTGGTCTCCGCTCCTTAATATGACTGGTCACTTCTCCCTAATAAGACCGATCGCCTCTCCACAATAAGATCGGCAACCTCTCATCACTAAGACTGGACACATCTCTTAAGATTGGTAAAATCTCCCCAATTAAGACCAGTCACCTGGAAACATCTCCTAAATAAAACAAGTCACATCTCCCTAATAAGGCCGTTCACCACTCTTCACAAAGCATTGTCCCCTCTTCTCTCTAAAGGTCCAGTCACACTAAGCAACTTACCAGCGATCCCAACAACGATAGGGATAGCTGGTAAGTTGCTAGGAGGTTGCTGGTGAGCTGTCACACTGCGACGCTCCAGCGATCCCACCAGCAACCTGACCTGGCAGGGATCGCTGGAGCGTGGCTACACGAGTTGCTGGTGAGCTCACCAGCAACCAGTGACCAGCCCCCAGTCTCCTAGTTACAGCACACATCAGGTTAATTAACCCGATGTGTGCTGCAGCTAAATGTGCACAGAGCAGGGAGCAGCGCACACTGAGCGCTGGCTCCTTGCTCTCCTAGTTACAGCACACATCGGGTTAATTGCCTGATGTGTGCTGCAGCTATCTGTGCACAGAGCAGGAGCCGGCAGCACAGGCAGTGAGAGCGGGGGAGGCTGGTATCAAAGGTAAATATCGGGTAACCAAGGACAGGGCTTCTTGGTTACCCGATGTTTACATTGGTTACCAGCCTCCGCAGAAGCCGGCTCCTGCTGCCTGCACATTAGTTGTTGCTGTCTCGCTGTCACACACAGCGATCTGTGCTTCACAGCAGGACAGCAACAACTAAAAAATGGCCCAGGACATTCAGCAACAACCAACGACCTCACAGCAGGGGCCAGGTTGTTGCTGGATGTCACACACAGCAACATCGCTAGCAACGTCACAAAAGTTGTTCGTTACCAGCGATGTTGCTAGCGATGTTGCTTAGTGTGACGGGGCCTTAGACTGGTCACTTCTCCTTAATAAGACCGGTCATCTAATAAGACTGATCACCTCACTTAACAAGTGGCCGGTCATCACTGTCCCCGTGTAATCCTGGCTACCTGATCCTAGTTATGTCCTCCACTGCTCTTATTTATGTGTAGTTATACCTTGGAGAGTGATGTTACTGTTATTATGGCTGATGAAGTCACCAAATAATGCGAAACGTGTTTTGAATTCTTTAATAAAAGAAACGTAATCCTCCGTCCATCCTCCTTACATATCTGTAATTCGCGCTGCCCACTTCTAATTTCCGATCATGATAATGTCTACATCCAGCTCTGTTACTATCATTGTATCTTTTTTAAGATGCAGACAATAACTTAGGTGCACGTGTTGCTGCTCTGCATCTTCATGGGATCTTTCTGTGATTTTCCTTTTCTCTCTCGGGTCCTCACAATTCTCCTTTTGGCTCATTTGTGATTACTGAAAACTAATGAGTGTTGTTATAAAAACAGATGCAGCCTCCCGGAGGAGATGCCCGCATAGTATATAGCAAATGGTGATTCTCAGACGAGGCTGCTAGGTGTAGGCGATGCTTAAGGCCCAGACGGTGATGACACTACATGCCTGAGGAGGGTCTACCCCCTCTTCTGTGTGAGTGGGACTTTGGTTTGATGGTTGATGGTCATTGGTCCATGGTGCTGTCACCTCTGATTCATTGCTCTTTGGGTCAGGTAACAGAACTTACTTGCTGCACATCTATGGTCAGATACACAATTCACAGTCCCTGAAACAAGTTGTCCTCATCCTGATACAATAGACACAGACTTACACCAGTAGAAACAGGTGAACATACAGGACATGACCACTAGAACTTTCTGTTTTGCATTCATAGAAGGATTCTCATCTGAATTCTTGATTATTAGCAATGTCTCCTTCACCAGTGACCAAGATTATTAACATCTCCACCAGCCACAAGTAGCTGTTCATGTCACTCCATCTGCTGTGGACATAAGGAGATCCTCCAAGGCAGATCCCACCATCGAGGCACAGACGGCTCCTCCATACTCGTGCTCTACTTTGATGTCTTTTAGACATCCATAAGATCAGTGACTGTGACCTGTGACAGTGAGACCATCACACTATAAATGGTTGAACGTACATATATGTGTCTCACTTTTTATAGAAGATTCTTGAGTCTCCATCAGCCCTAATGGACTAGTTGATGTTGGATGACATATTTTCTGCCACAACTGAGCTCAACATTCATTCTGTTCTGAAGGTTTATCTTAAAAATATGTCAACTCCAACACCAGGGTTCCACAATGTGACGAGGTTCACCCTCTTGGGCTTCTCTGACTTGTCCTTCTCAGTCCAGGTCATCTTACTGGTCTTCCTCCTCTTTGCCTTTATCACCTCATTGGTAGGTAATGGACTCATCATCTTGGCTGTTACATTGGACTCTCATCTGCACACTCCCATGTATTTCTTTCTCAGAGGTCTATCAATACTTGAGCTCTGTTCCATTAACACCACTGTGCCCAAGACGTTGCAGATCTTCTTCTCATTGGAAAGGTCAATCTCTTTCATGGGTTGTGCCACTCAGATGTATGTTTTCTCAGCTGTTGCAGTATCAGAATGTCTCTTCCTGACAGTGATGGCCTTTGACCGATTCATGGCCATCTGCCACCCTCTTCGATACAACTCGGTAATGACTACACAGATCTGTTACAAGTTGGTTTTGGGTCCATGTTTCTTAGGGTTCGTCACACCCTTCATACATACCAGCTCGATATTCAGTTTTCCATTTTGTGGTTCTCATCAGGTTGCACATTTCTTCTGCGACATCCCTCCTCTTCTTCACATTGCTTGCACAAACACGTTCACCATTGAGCTCTATGTATTTATTGTTTGTATGTTTGGAGCCGTATTTCCCTTCATATTAATCTTCTGCTCATACGTAAAGATCCTAAGCTCTATTTTCCTCATTAGCTCTGCTGAAGGACGTCAGAAAGCCCTGTCCACCTGCAGCTCCCATCTGGTCTCTGTCATTATCTTCTTCGGCACGGCCATGTATGTGCATCTTCGCCTCAGGACACCATTTTCATCTTACAAAGACAGAATGACTGCGCTGTTCTACTGCATCATCATTCCCACAATCAATCCCCTGATCTACAGCCTAAAGAACTCAGACATGAAGAAGGCACTGGGGAAACTCAATGGGAGAATCCGATTGTCTCTTTCCAAGGGTTAAGCCATTGTCCATTCCAATTACATCACTTATGGAGGGATCTGGTGTAACCCAGATGACACCATGACTCCAGATCTGTTAATTATTACCCAACCTTCCCTTTCCCATGTAGAGATCCAATAAGGTCAGATGAGAGGATCAGAGGTTCTCCTACAACCAGAGAACAAATATGGGGAACCCAAGTGTTTGCAGTGAATAGTGGCCCCAAAGGGTCAAACAAATCCAGGAACGTCCACAATGCTCCAGACGTGACTACTAATTGTAGGGTTTTCTCTAACACATATTCGCTATGTCTTTATGTATCTTTAGCTAGAAATATATTCCCGACCATGATAAAAACCCATAAAACTACCACTTTGCTCATTTTCTTACCAAATGTTTTATTTTGGAACTGAATATGCCCCATTGTGACAATAAAGGGCTGATGGTGGCCTCTTTAACTCTCTTAGAAGGTAAACATGTTTTTCAAATGGTAAATAAGGAAAGTGTAATTGTTTATGGAGACTTTCACCAATGAATGGTGATGTTCATATGTTGCGATAGACGTTTCTCTTCTGCTCCTCATTGATCATATTGCTGATGCTTTGGGCTTCTTTACACTTTTGATTCCTTGGTTGGACTACAGAGGAACCTAGTCCCAAGACAACCCACTATCTGGACATGACACCATCTGGGATATAATGCATCTGCACATGTATCACTGGAAACGTTTAGGTATTACTTGCACCTTGGACATTCATTGATCATCAGAGAACTTTATAGATCACTGTAGACGTTCGTAGGTGTTCATTAATAAAGACGTTTATCCACCAATATAGATGTTCATGGATCTGTGTGAATCGTCATAGATCACCGTAGACCATCCTAGATGACTGTCGATATTCAACATCTGCTTGGAGCCATCATGTCTCAGTGCTACTTCTATCCCTACTGCCTCTATGGTTACGTCTCTGCTCCTTCTATAGTTACGTCTCTGCTCCTTCTATAGTTATATCTCTGCTCCTTCTATAGTTATGTCTCTGCTCTATCTATGGTCACATCTCTGCTGCCCTTATAGGTACGTCTCTGCTCCATGTATGTTTACGTCTCTATTCATCCTACAGTTATGTCATGATAGGACAAAGCATATGATAGTAGAAAGCGACTGTTGTGTTACCAATTCTATAGGAACTAATGAGACCAGACATTAATGTCCCGCAGTGAATAAACTGCACCTCACCATGACACCGACCACCTCCTCTGATGAGGAATCCTGCAGTCCCGATGTCAGATGCTGGCAGTTCCCCATCAATAGTTGTGGCGTTGCCATCGGCCAATGTTCTCCCAGATTTTCCATGTCTGGCTTGGATTGTCAACTTATTGGACCTCCCAACAGCACAACCATCGGTGGTGATCTGCCAGCATCTGAAACCGGCACGCCAGTACTCCTCATCATCAGGGCAGGTGGTCGGTGGTCATGGTGTGGGGCAGTTTATTCACTGTGGGACATTACCGTCTGGTCTCATTAGTTCCTATATCGCTGGTAACACAACAGCCGCCATCTATTATACTCCGTGTCCTGTCACCGATACTGATACATTGTGACCATATATATCACCCATATATATCACCCATTCTGGCCTCTGCTTGGTCGGGGCTGCTATTTTACTGTGATGGTGACCACATTATAGAATTGTGGCTTTATTAGGTTGCTTTCCATCCTGACCTGGTCGAGGACATTTCTGTATCAGTCCACCGTCACCTCCGCTTTTATTGTATAATTGCTTCTGTCTGTGGATATAATGATGTGTGAGAACCTTCTAGGTCCAGACTTGGTCTTCACCGTCAGTCTCTCGGGTGGGGTCACATTGTTATGTCTATTTTACTACATTTCCTTCCTCGGCCGGTTATTGTTTTGCTGATGATCATTTTTGCCTAGAGTCCAATAAAACAGAAACTGCAACCTTACAGCTATAAGCTCTCACACCCTCCCTGAGGAATGATTACAACATTTTCTCCAGTTTCTTCCTGGTTTGGCGGAGAGAAGGGGTGGAAAGAGATCAAAGGTCAAAGCTCTGAAGTCTCTGCAGATACACAGAACAAGGACTGTACAGGTAAGAGTAATGAAGACGGCAAGGACTGGGGTCTCTGGGGGTTTCAGACAACTGGGTGTTAATCCTGCTATTAGTGGATTGTGTATCTCACTTATAGAGAAATAGTCTAAAGTGGTGTCTTGTATAGACTAACGGAATATTCTGGAGGACCACAGGTAACCCCAGTAAAGCAATGGTGTCCTCTGCAGAGTGATGGTCTCCTCTATAGACTGATGGTCTCTTTTGTAGAGTGATGGTCTCCCCCATAGACTGATGGTCTCCTCTATAGAGTGAGGGTCTCCTCTGTAGAGTGATGGTCTCTTCTGTAGAGTGATGGTCTCAGCTATACAGTCAGGGTCTTCTCTGAAGTGTAATGGTCTAATCGGTAGAGTGATGGTCTTATCTATACAGTGAGTGTCTTCTCTGTAGACTGATAGTCTCTGTAAAGTGATGGCCTCCTCTGTAGAGTGATGGTCTCTTCTGTAGAGTGATGGTCACCGCTATACAGTCAGGGTCTTCTCTGAAGTGTAATGGTCTAATCGGTAGAGTGATGGTCTTATCTATACAGTGAGTGTCTTCTCTGTAGACTGATAGTCTCTGTAAAGTGATGGTCTCCTCTGTAAAGTGATGGTCTCTTCTGTAGAGTGATGGTCACCGCTATACAGTCAGGGTCTTCTCTGAAGTGTAATGGTCTAATCTGTAGAGTGATGGTCTCATCTATACAGTGTCTTCTCTGTACACTGATAGTCTCTGTTAAGTGGTGGCCTTCTCTGTAGAGTGAGGATATTCTCTGAAGACCTGATGGTCTCCTCTATACAGTGAGGATCTTCTCTAGAGAGTGATAGTCTAATCTGTAGAGTGATGGTCTCCTCTATACCGTGTCTTCTCTGTACACTGATAGTCTCTGGTAAGTGATGGCCTCCTCTGTAGAGTGATGGTCTCCACTGTAGAGTGATGGTCTCCACTGTAGTCTCACAAACACTGAGTAGTGTTTTTTTCTGCAGAGTGATGGAATAATCTGTAGGACTGTAGATGTTCATGCAGTGATGTTCTCTTCAATAGACTCTTATGTAAGTGAATATAAGCCATAAGCTCCAGCAGTTTTCACTGGTATAAACCATTGAATGCCGCTTTTTATGACTGGTTCCAGAATTACCGTAATCTAAAGCAACATCTGAGACCAAAGAAGCAGAGTTCCCTTTATGTAATGATCATCATTGATTCCATATCTTTGCTGTATTATTGAGACCTTATATCTGACTAGCTGCCCTATAAAATAGCACCTCCCTTGTCCATGGTTATATTTGGTACTGCCAATGGAGAATGTCAGACATATCCTTTTTGTGATATCGTAAAGTCATGAAGATGTCCGGCTGCATGGACAGTGCATAGAGTGGAGAAGCTCCATAGTAAATTGGAAAACGGTGCTGTGTTCCACTTATCAGTTCATGGCATGCCATCATGGACGGGAGCGCCAGTCCCTTATTCACCCTCCAAGATTCCAAAGGGGACCTAGGACGTCCGTCACCATTAGGATGGTTCCATTTTGAACTTCTTGTAATGCCTGAAGATAGATTCACTTTAGGCCTGAAACACACATCCGTGAAACACGTGCGTGTTTGGTCCGTTTCCGTGTATACTGGAGACACAGCCAAACGTGCACCAATGTTATCTAATGTTTGAGGACACATGTGCGTTTTTCATTAAGGTCCGTGTGCGTGCTACGTTTGTGCCTCCGTTTTGCACGGCAGCATGTCCGTTTTCAGCACGCAACACGCAGCACGGACGCAATGAAAGTCAATGGGTCTGTGCGCACACCCGAGTGACATGGACGCATCTCTGTATGCTCCGTGTACGTTTTTTGCTTTTTTCATGTGATGTCGGTCTTTTTTCTTTTTCTGTTTCGTTCTCTCCCTCAGTCCATCGGTCGGTCTCTCTGTCTTATCTGTCCCTCTCGCTGTCTGTCGGTCAGTTTCCCCCCCTCTCTCATACGCACCGTTCCCTGATCTCCAGCGCGGCGCTGCACGGCTGTTCTCTAAACCCCGGCGGCTTTTCCTCTTTTGAAAAAGCCGGCCGCTCATTAAACAATCTCGTATTCCCTACTTTCCCCGCCCACTGGCAAATATGATTGGTTGCACTGAGACACGCCCACACGCTGAGTGACAGCTGTCTAATTACAACCAATCACAGCCGCCGGTGGGCGTGTCACTATGGAGCAGAGAAATAAATAAATAAATAATTTAAAAAAACGGCGTGCGGTCCCCCCCAATTTTAAAACCAGCCAGATAAAGCCATACGGCTGAAGGCTGGTATTCTCAGGATGGGGAGCCCCACGTTATGGGGAGCCCCCCAGCCTAACAATATCAGTCAGCAGCCGCCCAGAATTGCCGCATACATTAGATGCGACAGTACTGGGACTGTACCCGGCTCTTCCCGATTTGCCCTGGTGCGTTGGCAAATCGGGGTAATAAGGAGTTATTGGCAGCCCATAGCTGCCAATAAGTCCTAGATTAATCATGTCAGGCGTCTCCCCGAGATACCCTCCATGATTAATCTGTAAGTTACAGTAAATAAACACACACACCTGAAAAAATAATTTAATAGAAATAAAAAACACAAACATATACCCTGGTTTAACAATTTATTCAGCCCCAAAAAGCCCTCCATGTCCGGCGTAATCCAGGATGGTCCAGCGTCGCATCCACCTCTGCTGCATGGAGGTGACCGGAGCTGCAGCAGACACAGCTGCTCCTGTCAGCTCCACGCAGCAGAGCTGGAAGCGACGCTGGATCATCCTGGATTCCGCAGGACATGGAGGGCTTTTTGGGGCTTATTAAATTGTTGAACCAGGGAATTTGTTAGTGTTTTATATTTCTAATAAATGATTTTTTCAGGTGTGTGTTTATTTACTGTAACTTACAGATTAATCATGGAGGGTGTCTCATAGACGCCTGACATGATTAATCTAGGACTTATTGGCAGCTATGGGCTGCCAATAACTCCTTATTACCCCGATTTGCCAACGCACCAGGGCAAATCGGGAAGAGCCGGGTACAGTCCCAGAACTGTCGCATATAATGTATGCGGCAATTCTGGGCGGCTGCTGGCTGATATTGTTAGGCTGGGGGGCTCCCCATAACGTGGGGCTCCCCATCCTGAGAATACCAGCCTTCAGCCGTATGGCTTTATCTGGCTGGTATTAAAATTGGGGGGGAACCGCACGCCGTTTTTTTAATTATTTATTTATTTATTTCTCTGCTCCATAGTGACACGCCCACCGGCGGCTGTGATTGGTTGCAGTTAGACAGCTGTCACTCAGCGTGTGGGCGTGTCTCACTGCAACCAATCATATTTGCCGGTGGGTGGGGAAAGCAGAAAATACGAGATTGTTTAATGAGCGGCCGGCTTTTTCAAAAGAGGAAAAGCCGCCGGAGTTTAGAGAACAGGTGTGCAGCGCCGCGGCAGTGATCGGGGAACGGTGAGTATGAGAGATGGGTACTCCATTCAGTCACTCAGGGGATTAGCGGTCACCGGTGAGTCCGTCACGGGTGACCGCTAATCAGGACGCGGCACAGACAGAGCCGCGGGATGACAATGAAGTCGGGTGAAGTTCACCCGAGTTCATTCTCAGCGCGCGACTCTGTCTGCTGTCAGCCGACATGTATCAACGACATTGTGCAACACACAAACGGACATTCCACACGGACATTCCACACGGACATTCCACACGGACATTCCACACGGACATTTCACACGGACAACACACACACACACGTCAGTTAAGTTCCACGTACACACACGGCCATTCCACACGCACACACGGCTAGCATACGCAGTTCACACAGATGCCACACGGACCATAAAAACGGGCACAAAAACGGAAAACGGACCCGAAAAACGGACGTAACACACGTGCGTGTTTTTTCACGGATGTGTGAAGGGGGCCTTAGGCATAGAGAGAACATATGGCTCCTACATAAGCTAAGGATGAGTCACGTAGTCCTGATATTGGCGCCTCCATGACTCCAACACACGCTCAACATGAATAATTGCCGTGATCTCTCCACAGGAACTGAAAGGAAGATAAAATGAAGCTGAAAACCGAAAACCGAAAACACAAGGTCGGGATCTTTTCAAGAGATGGCGAGGCAAATTACACGTGGCTGTATGGTCTCCTCTATACGGAAATGTTTCGCAACTTGGTGGGGAACGTCCAGAATATATATATCTCCAATAATTCCGGGAGCTTCATCACCGGCATGTCTCAGAGCTCGTTTGCCATCTTGTACCACACCAAGAGGCGAGGACGTCTGAATATCGCAAATGTGACCGATTCTCTGTATGATGATGAGCTGAAGGATTTGTCAGATCATCTTGGTAAGGAGCCGGAATCTTACATAACTGATCTCAATGAAAGAGACGGCTCATATGGTAACTGGTCCCACTATCAACCACCTTGGTCAGAGCATGCCAGACCAAAGAACCACCAAGGACAATCACATGCCTGGCCACCATCTCCACAGTCACAGTGTGAGGACCTGCACATGGAGATCAGTGACCCAGAGGTCCTTGTAAATAACCTGGTTTGTGTGTTTGGGGTCTAACACCAAGGAGGGCCGGTGTATGTGGGGTGTGACATCAGGGCCGGTGTATGTGAGGTGTGACACCAGCGCCGGTGTATGTGAGGTGTGACACCAGCGCCGGTGTATGTGGGGTGTGACGCCAGGGCCGGTGTATGTGGGGTTCAACCCCAGGGCCGGTGTATGTGAGGTGTGACACCAGCGCCGGTGTATGTGGGGTGTGACAACAGGGCCGGTGTATGTGGGGTGTGACACAAGGGACGGTGTATGGGAGATGTGACACCAGGGCCGGTGTATGTGGGTCCCAACCCCAGCGCCGGTGTATGTGGGATGTGACACCAGGGCCGGTGTATGTGGGGTGTGATGCCAGGGCTGGTGTATCTGGGGTGTGACATCAGGGCCGGGGTATATCGGGTATGACACCATGGCCGGTGTATGTGGGGTCTGACCCCAGCACCGGAGTATGTGAGATGTGACACCAGGGCCGGTGTATGTGGGGTGTGACACAAGGGCAGGTATATGTGGGGTCCAACCCCTGCACCGGTGTATGTGGGGTTTGACACCATGGCCGGTGTATGTGGGGTCCGACCCCAGCGCCGGTGTATGTGAGGTGTGACCCCAGCGCCGGTGTATGTGGGGTGTGTCACCAGGACCGGTGTATGTGGGGTTTGACACCAGGGCCGGTGTATGTGGGGTCCGACCCCAACGTCGGTGTATGTGAGGTGTGATCCCAGCGCCGGTGTATGTGAGGTGTGACCCCAGCGCCGGTGTATGTGAGCTGTGACCCCAGTGCCAGTGTATGTGGGGTGTGACGCTAGGGCTGGTGTATGTGAGCTGTGACACCAGCGCCGGTGTATGTGAAATGTGACACCAGGGCCGGTGTATGTGAGGTGTGACACCAGGGCCGGTGTATGTGAGGTGTGACACCAGGGCCAGTGTATGTGGGATGTGACACTAGGGCCGGTGTATGTAGGGTGTGACGCCAGGGCTGGTGTATGTGAGATGTGACACCAGGGCTGGTGTATGTGGGGTGTGACACCAGGGCCGGTGTATGTGGGGTGTGACACCAGGGCCGGTGTATGTGGGGTGTGACACCAGGGCCGGTGTATGTGGGGTGTGACACCAGGGCCGGTGTATGTGGGGTGTGACACCAGGGCCGGTGTATGTGAGGTGTGACACCAGGGCCGGTGTATGTGAGGTGTGACACCAGGGCCAGTGTATGTTGGGTGTGACACCAGGGCCGGTGTATGTGGGATGTGACACTAGGGCCGGTGTATGTAGGGTGTGACGCCAGCGCCGGTGTATGTGAGGTGTGACCCCAGCGCCGGTGTATGTGGGGTGTGTCACCAGGACCGGTGTATGTGGGGTTTGACACCAGGGCCGGTGTATGTGGGGTCCGACCCCAACGTCGGTGTATGTGAGGTGTGATCCCAGCGCCGGTGTATGTGAGGTGTGATCCCAGCGCCGGTGTATGTGAGGTGTGACCCCAGCGCCGGTGTATGTGAGCTGTGACCCCAGTGCCAGTGTATGTGGGGTGTGACGCTAGGGCTGGTGTATGTGAGCTGTGACACCAGCGCCGGTGTATGTGAAATGTGACACCAGGGCCGGTGTATGTGAGGTGTGACACCAGGGCCGGTGTATGTGAGGTGTGACACCAGGGCCAGTGTATGTTGGGTGTGACACCAGGGCCGGTGTATGTGGGATGTGACACTAGGGCCGGTGTATGTAGGGTGTGACGCCAGGGCTGGTGTATGTGAGATGTGACACCAGGGCTGGTGTATGTGGGGTGTGACACCAGGGCCGGTGTATGTGGGGTGTGACACCAGGGCCGGTGTATGTGGGGTGTGACACCAGGGCCGGTGTATGTGGGGTGTGACACCAGGGCCGGTGTATGTGGGGTGTGACACCAGGGCCGGTGTATGTGGGGTGTCACAGCAGGGCTGGTGTATGTGAGATGTGACACCAGGGCCGGTGTATGTGGGGTGTGACACCAGGGCCGGTGTATGTGAGGTGTGACACCAGGGCCGGTGTATGTGGGGTGTGACACCAGGGCCGGTGTATGTGGGGTGTGACACCAGGGCCGGTGTATGTGGGGTGTGACACCAGGGCCGGTGTATGTGGGGTGTGACACCAGGGCCGGTGTATGTGGGGTGTCACAGCAGGGCTGGTGTATGTGAGATGTGACACCAGGGCCGGTGTATGTGGGGTGTGACACCAGGGCCGGTGTATGTGAGGTGTGACACCAGGGCCGGTGTATGTGGGGTGTGACACCAGGGCCGGTGTATGTGGGGTGTGACACCAGGGCCGGTGTATGTGGGGTATGACACCAGGGCCGGTGTATGTGGGGAGTGACACCAGGGCCGGTGTATGTGGGGTGTGACACCAGGGCCGGTGTATGTGGGGTGTGACACCAGGGCCGGTGTATGTGGGGTGTGACACCAGGGCCGATGTATGTGGGGTGTGACACCAGGGCCGGTGTATGTGGGGTGTGACAGCAGGGCCGGTGTATGTGGAGTGTGACACCAGGGCCGGTGTATGTGGGGTGTGACACCAGGGCCGGTGTATGTGGGGTGTGACACCAGGGCCGGTGTATGTGGGGTGTGACACCAGGGCTGGTGTATGTGGGGTGTGACACCAGGGCCGGTGTATGTGGGGTGTGACACCAGGGCCGGTGTATGTGGGGTGTGACACCAGGGCCGGTGTATGTGAGATGTGACACCAGGGCCGGTGTATGTGGGGTGTGACACCAGGGCCGGTGTATGTGGGGTGTATCTCCAGGGCCGGTGTATGTGCGGTGTGACACCAGGGCCGGTGTATGTAGGGTGTGACGCCAGGGCTGGTGTATGTGAGATGTGACACCAGGGCTGGTGTATGTGAGGTGTGACACCAGGGCCGGTGTATGTGGGTGTGACACCAGGGCCGGTGTATGTGGGGTGTGACACCAGGGCCGGTGTATGTGAGATGTGACACCAGGGCCGGTGTATGTGGGGTGTGACACCAGGGCCGGTGTATGTGAGATGTGACACCAGGGCCGGTGTATGTGGGGTGTGACACCAGGGCCGGTGTACAGTTAGGTCCAGAAATCTTTGGCCAGTGACACAATTTTGGCGAGTTGGGCTCTGCATGCCACCACATTGGATTTGAAATGAAACCTCTACAACAGAATTCAAGTGCAGATTGTAACGTTTAATTTGAAGGTTTGAACAAAAATATCTGATAGAAATTGTAGGAATTGTCACATTTCTTTACAAACACTCCACATTTTATGAGGTCAAAAGTAATTGGACAAATAAACCAAACCCAAACAAAATATTTTTATTTTCAATATTTTGTTGCGAATCCTTTGGAGGCAATCACTGCCTTAAGTCTGGAACCCATGGACATCACCAAACGCTGGGTTTCCTCCTTCTTAATGCTTTGCCAGGCCTTTACAGCCGCAGCCTTCAGGTCTTGCTTGTTTGTGGGTCTTTCCGTCTTAAGTCTGGATTTGAGCAAGTGAAATGCATGCTCAATTGGGTTAAGATCTGGTGATTGACTTGGCCATTGCAGAATGTTCCACTTTTTGCACTCATGAACTCCTGGGTAGCTTTGGCTGTATGCTTGGGGTCATTGTCCATCTGTACTATGAAGCGCCGTTCGATCAACTTTGCGGCATTTGGCTGAATCTGGGCTGAAAGTATATCCCGGTACACTTCAGAATTCATCCGGCTACTCTTGTCTGCTGTTATGTCATCAATAAACACAAGTGACCCAGTGCCATTGAAAGCCATGCATGCCCATGCCATCACGTTGCCTCCACCATGTTTTACAGAGGATGTGGTGTGCCTTGGATCATGTGCCGTTCCCTTTCTTCTCCAAACTTTTTTCTTCCCATCATTCTGGTACAGGTTGATCTTGGTCTCATCTGTCCATAGAATACTTTTCCAGAACTGAGCTGGCTTCATGAGGTGTTTTTCAGCAAATGTAACTCTGGCCTGTCTATTTTTGGAATTGATGAATGGTTTGCATCTAGATGTGAACCCTTTGTATTTACTTTCATGGAGTCTTCTCTTTACTGTTGGCTTAGAGACAGATACACCTACTTCACTGAGAGTGTTCTGGACTTCAGTTGATGTTGTGAACGGGTTCTTCTTCACCAAAGAAAGTATGCGGCGATCATCCACCACTGTTGTCATCCGTGGACGCCCAGGCCTTTTTGAGTTCCCAAGCTCACCAGTCAATTCCTTTTTTCTCAGAATGTACCCGACTGTTGATTTTGCTACTCCAAGCATGTCTGCTATCTCTCTGATGGATTTTTTCTTTTTTTCAGCCTCAGGATGTTCTGCTTCACCACAATTGAGAGTTCCTTAGACCGCATGTTGTCTGGTCACAGCAACAGCTTCCAAATGCAAAACCACACACCTGTAATCAACCCCAGACCTTTTAACTACTTCATTGATTACAGGTTAACGAGGGAGACGCCTTCAGAGTTAATTGCAGCCCTTAGAGTCCCTTGTCCAATTACTTTTGGTCCCTTGAAAAAGAGGAGGCTATGCATTACAGAGCTATGATTCCTAAACCCTTTCTCCGATTTGGATGTGAAAACACTCATATTGCAGCTGGGAGTGTGCACTTTCAGCCCATATTATATATAGAATTGTATTTCTGAACATGTTTTTGTAAACAGCTAAAATAACAAAACTTGTGTCACTGTCCAAATATTTCTGGCCCTGACTGTATGTGGGGTGTGACACCAGGGCCGGTGTATGTGGGGTGTGACACCAGGGCCGGTGTATGTGGGGTGTGACACCAGGGCCGGTGTATGTGGGGTGTGACACCAGGGCTGGTGTATGTGGGGTGTGACACCAGGGCCGGTGTATGTCGGGTGTATCTCCAGGGCCGGTGTATGTGGGGTGTGACACCAGGGCCGGTGTATGTGGGGTGTGACACCAGGGCCGGTGTATGTGAGGTGTGACACCAGGGCCGGTGTATGTGGGGTGTGACGCTAGGGCCGGTGTATGTGGGGTGTGACACCAGGGCCGGTGTATGTGGGGTGTGACACCAGGGCCGGTGTATGTGGGGTGTGACGCTAGGGCCGGTGTATGTGGGGTGTGACACCAGGGCCGGTGTATGTGGGGTGTGACACCAGGGCCGGTGTATGTGGGGTGTGACACCGGGGCTGGTGTATGTGGGGTGTGACACCAGGGCCGGTGTATGTGGGGTGTGACACCGGGGCTGGTGTATGTGGGGTGTGACACCAGGGCCGGTGTATGTGGGGTGTGACACCGGGGCTGGTGTATGTGGGGTGTGACACCAGGGCCGGTGTATGTGGGGTGTGACACCAGGGCCAGTGTATGTGGGGTGTGACACCAGGGCTGGTGTATGTGGGGTGTGACACCAGGGCCGGTGTATGTGGGGTGTGACACCAGGGCCGGTGTATGTGGGGTGTGACACCAGGGCCGGTGTATGTGGGGTGTGACGCTAGGGCCGGTGTATGTGGGGTGTGACACCAGGGCCGGTGTATGTCGGGTGTATCTCCAGGGCCGGTGTATGTGGGGTGTGACACCAGGGCCGGTGTATGTGGGGTGTGACACCAGGGCCGGTGTATGTGGGGTGTGACACCAGGGCCGGTGTATGTGGGGTGTGACACCAGGGCCGGTGTATGTGGGCTGTGACACTAGGGCCGGTGTATGTGGGGTGTGACACCAGGGCTGGTGTATGTGGGGTGTGACACCAGGGCCGGTGTATGTGGGGTGTGACACCAGGTCCGGTGTATGTGGGGTGTGACACCAGGGCCGGTGTATGTGGGGTGTGACACCAGGGCTGGTGTATGTGGGGTGTGACACCAGGGCCGGTGTATGTGGGGTGTGACACCAGGGCCGGTGTATGTGGGGTGTGACACCAGGGCCGGTGTATGTGGGGTGTGACGCTAGGGCCGGTGTATGTGGGGTGTGACACCAGGGCTGGTGTATGTGGGGTGTGACACCAGGGCCGGTGTATGTGGGGTGTGACACCAGGGCCGGTGTATGTGGGGTGTGACACCAGGGCCGGTGTATGTGGGGTGTGACGCTAGGGCCGGTGTATGTGGGGTGTGACACCAGGGCCGGTGTATGTGGGGTGTGACACCAGGGCCGGTGTATGTGGGGTGTGACACCAGGGCCGGTGTATGTGGGGTGTGACACCAGGGCCGGTGTATGTGGGGTGTGACACCAGGGTCGGTGTATGTGGGGTGTGACACCAGGGCCGGTGTATGTGAGGTGTGACACCAGAGCCGATGTATGCGGGGTGTGACACCAGGGCCGGTGTATGTGAGATGTGACACCAGGGCCGGTGTATGTGGGGTGTGACACCAGGGCCGGTGTATGTGGGGTGTGACGCTAGGGCCGGTGTATGTGGGGTGTAACACCAGGGCTGGTGTATGTGGGGTGTGACACCAGGGCCGGTGTATGTGGGGTGTGACACCAGGGCCGGTGTATGTGGGGTGTGACACCAGGGCTGGTGTATGTGGGGTGTGACACCAGGGCCGGTGTATGTGAGTTGTGACACCAGGGCCGGTGTATGTGGAGTGTGACACCAGGGCCGGTGTATGTGGGGTGTGACACCAGGGCCGGTGTATGTGGGGTGTGACACCAGGGCCGGTGTATGTGTGGTGTGACACCAGGGCCGGTGTATGTGGGGTGTGACACCAGGGCCGGTGTATGTGGGGTGTGACACCAGGGCCGGTGTATGTGGGGTGTGACACCAGGGCCGGTGTATGTGTGGTGTGACACCAGGGCCGGTGTATGTGGGGTGTGACGCCACGGCCGGTGTATGTGGGGTGTGACACCAGGGCCGGTGTATGTGGGGTGTGACACCAGGGCCGGTGTATGTGGGGTGTGACACCAGAGCCGGTGTATGTGGGGTGTGACACCAGGGCCGGTGTATGCGGGGTGTGACACCAGGGCCGGTGTATGTGAGATGTGACACCAGGGCCGGTGTATGTGGGGTGTGACACCAGGGCCGGTGTATGTGGGGTGTGACACCAGGGCCGGTGTATGTGAGATGTGACATCAGGGCCGGTGTATGTGGTGTGTGACACCAGGGCCGGTGTATGTGGAGTGTGACACCAGGGCCGGTGTATGTGGGGTGTGATGCCAGAGCCGATGTATGTGAGGTGTGACACCAGGGCCGGTGTATGTGGGGTGTGACACCAGAGCCGGTGTATGTGGGGTGTGACACCAGGGCCGGTGTATGTGAGGTGTGACACCAGGGCCGGTGTATGTGGGGTGTGACACCAGGGCCGGTGTATGTGGAGTGTGACACCAGGGCCGGTGTATGTGGGGTGTGACACCAGGGCCGGTGTATGTGGGGTGTGACACCAGGGCCGGTGTATGTGAGGTGTGACACCAGGGCCGGTGTATGTGGGGTGTGATGCCAGAGCCGGTGTATGTGAGGTGTGACACCAGGGCCGGTGTATGTGGGGTGTGACACCAGAGCCGGTGTATGTGGGGTGTGACACCAGGGCCGGTGTATGTGAGGTGTGACACCAGGGCCGGTGTATGTGGGGTGTGACACCAGGGCCGGTGTATGTGACACCAGGGCCGGTGTATGTGAGGTGTGACACCAGGGCCGGTGTATGTGAGGTGTGACACCAGGGCCGGTGTATGTGGGGTGTGACACCAGGGCCGGTGTATGTGGGGTGTGACACCAGGGCCGGTGTATGTGGGGTGTGACACCAGGGCCGGTGTATGTGGGGTGTGACATCAGGGCTGGTGTATGTGGTGTGTGACACCAGGGCCGGTGTATGTGAGGTGTGACACCAGGTCCGGTGTATGTGAGGTGTGACACCAGGGCCGGTGTATGTGGGGTGTGACGCTAGGGCCGGTGTATGTGGGGTGTGACACCAGGGCCGGTGTATGTGGGGTGTGACACCAGGGCTGGTGTATGTGGGGTGTGACACCAGGGCCGGTGTATGTGGGGTGTGACACCAGGGCCGGTGTATGTGGGATGTGACACCAGAGCCGGTGTATGTGGGGTGTGACACCAGAGTCGGTGTATGTGGGGTGTGACACCAGGGTCGGTGTATGTGGGATGTGACACCAGGGCCGGTGTGTGAATGTTTCGCACTGTTTTGTGTTGGATATTATTAATATATACCATATTTCTGTCTCCGGTCAGGGAGGAGTAATGTGGTGGTGCTGTTGGACGATGTGGAGGACGGCAGTGACAGTAACATGAGGCGGATATTGGAGGAGCAGCGGCTGGACTCCTACGCCACAGAGGTGATCCTCATCAGTGAGCAGGAGAAGGAATCGGCCGGTCTGTCTGGATCTGATCCGAGCTTCAGTCAATCACCGATCTCTGCCCAGATGCACGACGCCTACAACTCCTTGTATCACAAGCTGCTTACACTAAAGGACACCATCAAGAACGCTCCACACAGCAACGCAGGTACCGGCCGCGGGGCCAGGAGGGGTGCAGAGGCCAAATGTTCTCACCAACCATGTGTCTTATACAGGGGAGGAACACTGAGCGGTGATACACGCAACTAGTAAAGGAGAAGACATTCCGCACTCAACAAGCTGCAGCAAAAACTTCCTTTATCTCTAAAAAAAAGGTTGCGTATCATGGGAGAAAGATACCTGGGGTAGGACGTTTCGCAGTCACTTACGCTTCATCTGGCCTCGGGTATCCCTCGTTCAGATGAAGCATAAGTGAATGCGAAACGGCTGATACCCAGTCCTACACCAGGTAACTCTCCGTGTGAGATGCACTTTGTTTTGGAAATTAATGAAGTTTCTGATGCAGCTTGGCCAGAATTCCTTCTCCTCTCCTTTATTATTATACTTTGTGTGTCTCCAATGAGCACCGCATTGCTTTCTCCTCCAAGCCCTAGCATATTTTATTTTCCCACTGATTTAAGTGTTTGGTGGCTATCACTTACTTGTGCTCTTTGGACATATTCGATAGGAGACAGAACATATCTCTGAATATTGTGGGGTAGCATACATGTAGCATGCACACGTCAGGGTGAGCACCGCTCCGGCCGGTGGTCTCCATCACTGCTCTGCACACTGACGTGGTCGGCATCGGGGGAAGTCTTATCACTTCATAATGATCAGAATAACTTTGGATTATCTTCTCTATTTTCAAGCTCATCATGATTTGACCTCGCCGGAGTCCTTGTTTGGCAGCAGGAGGACAGGTAAACCCTACGAGACGTGACGAGGAGCCGAGAGGCTTCCAGAGATCGGCCACTGGGCTGAAGTGTCGGCTTCTCACAAGTCTTTTCTCTTCCAGCACCTGTCCCTTCAGTGGTGACTTCTACCGGTGGCTTCAGATATCCTGGTAAGGTGCCGATGGTAGAACCAGAAGGTCCAGTGTGATAGATGCATCTTCAGATTTATATTTCGGCCTTGTATTCTCTTCTTATATAATTGTTTTTGCGCATTCGATCTGGAAAAAATGGAAAAGCACTAGGTGTAGAGGTTGTAATTGCACCCGGGCCCTAGAGCTTAAGGGGCCCAAAAGGTCCCTTTGGCCTATATGAATAATATAGGTGGCCCCCTTGGAGCTTATGCGTTGGAGCCCATGAGATTCAAGTTACCCCACTGTGGAATAGCAAGACTTTATCGAGGATCCGTCCGCTCTCCTGACACGTGATGATCAGTGAACACTTGTGTCACCTGTGATCTATCAGTTGTGGAGCAGTTTATCCCTTAAAGCTCTGGGCTCCACAATGTGATCCTCTACGTTCTGATTGGACAATGTAGGAGAACAAGCTCTCATTTATACAGTGAGGAAAATTATTAATTTGATCCTCTGCTGATTTTGCAGTTTCCCCCCTACAGAGAATGGAGACGTCTGTAATATTTATCGCAGGTAGCTTCACCTGTGACAGAATAAAAAAAATCCAGAACATCTCATTGTATGATTTATAAATAATTAATTTGTATTTTATTACATGAAATAAGTATTTTATCACCAACCAGCCAGCAGGAATTCTTCTCTCAGAGACCTATTATATTTTGTCCTACTCTGCACACATTTCCTGGATTAATTCCACCTGTTTGACCTGGTTACCTGTATAATAGACACCTGTCCACACAATCAATCACACTCCAACCTCTCCACCATGGCCAAGACCAAAGATCTGTCTAAGGACACAAGGGACAACATTGTAGACCTGCACAAGGCTGGGATGGGATACAGGACAATAGGCAAGCAGCTTGGTGAGAAGGATACAACTGTTGGCGCAATTATTAGAAAATATATGACTGTCAATCTTACTCGGTCTGGGGCTCCAAACAACATCTCACCTCATGAGGTAAGGATGATTCTGAGAAAGGTCAGGAATCATCCCAGAACTACGGTATATGGGAGGACCAGGTCAATGACCTGAAGAGAGCCTGGACCACAGTATCAAAGATTACCATTAGTAACACACTACGCCGTCATGGAGTAAAATCCTGCCGGGCACACAAGGTCTCCTGCTCACACAAGCACATGTGCAGGCCTGTTTGAAGTTCACCAATGACCATTTGGATCATCCAGAGGAGGTATGGGAGAAGGTCCTATGGTCAGATGAGATCAAACTAGAACTTTTTAGTATCAACTCCACTCTCCATGTTTGGAGGCAGAAGAAGGATGAGTACAACCTCAAGATCACTGTCCCAACCATGAAGCATGGGGGGGAACACATCATACTTTGGGTGCTTTTCTGCAAAAGGGACAGGACGACTGCACCATATTGAAGGGAGGTTGGATGGGGTCATGTATCGCAAGATTTTGGCCAACATTCATCTTCCATCAGTAAAAGCATTGAACGTGGGTGGTGGTTAGGTCTTCCAGCTTGACAAGGACTGGAAACATAGGCAGGGCAACTAACGAGTGACTCCATAAGAAGCATTTCAAGGTCCTGGAGTGGCCTAGCCAGTCTCCAGACCAGAACCCAATAGAAAATCTGTGGAGGAGCTGAAACTTAATGTTATCCAGAGACAGCCCCAAAACCTGAAAGATCTGGAGAAGATCTGTATGAAGGAGTGACCTGAAAGATCTGGAAAAGATCTCTATGGAGGATTGACCTCAAAGAACTGGAGAAGATCTGTATGGAGGAGTGACCTGAAAGATCTGGGGAAGATCCGTATGGAGGAACGACCTGAAAGATCTGGAGAAGATCTTTATATAGCAGTGACCTGAAGGATCTGGAGAAGATCTGTATGGAGGAGTGACCTGAAAGATCTGGAGGAGATCTGTATGGAGGAGTGACCTGAAAGATCTGGAAAAGATCTCTATGGAGGATTGACCTCAAAGAACTGGAGAAGATCTGTATGGAGCAGTGACCTGAAAGATCTGGAGAAGATCTGTATGAAGGAGTGACATGAAAGATCTAGAGAAGAAGATCTGTATGGAGGAGTTACCTGAAAGACCTGGAGAACATCTACAGTATATGGAGGAGTGACCTGAAAGAGCTGGAGAAGATCTGTATGTAGGAGTGACCTGAAAGACCTGGAAAAGATCTGTATGGAGGCGTGACCTGAAAGAACTGGAGAAGATGTGTATGGAGGAGTGACCTGAAAGATCTGAAAAAGATCTCTATGGAGGATTGACCTCAAAGAACTGGAGAAGATCTGTATGGAGGAGTGACCTGAAAGATCTGGGGAAGATCCGTATGGAGGAACGACCTGAAAGATCTGGAGAAGATCTTTATATAGCAGTGACCTGAAAGATCTGGAGAAGATCTGTATGGAGGAGTGACCTGAAAGATCTGGAGAAGATCTGTATGGAGCAGTGACCTGAAAGATCTGGAGAAGATCTGTATGAAGGAGTGACCTGAAAGATCTGGAGGAGATCTGTATGGAGGAGTGACCTCAAAGATCTGGAAAAGATCTGTATGAAGGAGTGACCTGAAAGATCTGAAGAAGATCTGTATGGAGGAATGACCTGAAAGACCTGGAGAACATCTACAGTATATGGAGGAGTGACATGAAAGATCTAGAGAAGATCTGTATGGAGGAGTGACCTGAAAGATCTGGAGGAGATCTGTATGGAGGAGTGACCTGAAAGATCTGGAGGAGATCTGTATGGAGGAGTGACCTGAAAGATCTGGAGGAGATCTGTATGGAGGAGTGACCTGAAAGATCTGGAGGAGATCTGTATGGAGGAGTGACATGAAAGATCTAGAGAAGAAGATCTGTATGGAGGAGTTACCTGAAAGACCTGGAGAACATCTACAGTATATGGAGGAGTGACCTGAAAGAGCTGGAGAAGATCTGTATGTAGGAGTGACCTGAAAGACCTGGAAAAGATCTGTATGGAGGCGTGACCTGAAAGAACTGGAGAAGATGTGTATGGAGGAGTGACCTGAAAGATCTGGAAAAGATCTCTATGGAGGATTGACCTCAAAGAACTGGAGAAGATCTGTATGGAGGAGTGACCTGAAAGATCTGGGGAAGATCCGTATGGAGGAACGACCTGAAAGATCTGGAGAAGATCTTTATATAGCAGTGACCTGAAAGATCTGGAGAAGATCTGTATGGAGGAGTGACCTGAAAGATCTGGAGAAGATCTGTATGGAGCAGTGACCTGAAAGATCTGGAGAAGATCTGTATGAAGGAGTGACCTGAAAGATCTGGAGGAGATCTGTATGGAGGAGTGACCTCAAAGATCTGGAAAAGATCTGTATGAAGGAGTGACCTGAAAGATCTGAAGAAGATCTGTATGGAGGAGTGACCTGAAAGACCTGGAGAACATCTACAGTATATGGAGGAGTGACATGAAAGATCTAGAGAAGATCTGTATGGAGGAGTGACCTGAAAGATCTGGAGGAGATCTGTATGGAGGAGTGACCTGAAAGATCTGGAGGAGATCTGTATGGAGGAGTGACCTGAAAGATCTGGAGGAGATCTGTATGGAGGAGTGACCTGAAAGATCTGGAGGAGATCTGTATGGAGGAGTGACCTGAGAGATCTGGAGAAGATCTGTATGGAGGAGTGACCTGAAAGATCTGGAGGAGATCTGTATGGAGGAGTGACCTGAGAGATCTGGAGGAGATCTGTATGGAGGAGTGACCTGAAAGATCTAGAGAAGATCTGTATGGAGGAGTGACCTGAGAGATCTGGAGAAAATCTGTATGGAGGAGTGACCTGAGAGATCTGTATGGAGGAGTCACCGATATCCCTGCTGCAGTGTGAGCAAACCTGGTGAAGATCTACCAGAAACGTCCGACCTCTGTAACTGCAAACAAAGGTTCTTCCAAATATTCAGTTCTGTTTTTCTATTGTATTGAATACTTATTTCATGCAATAATATGCAAATTATTTATGAATCCTACAATGGGATTGTGAAGATGTAATTTACCCTCTCACTGTATATGCTGTGATACTATGTCATGATATGCATATTTCCCTGGTTGTATTAGTTGTAATTCATGTATTTCCTTGGGGGAGCTACTGGTCTCAATGTGTCTCGCTCATACAATTGTAGTCTTGGCATCTAATGTGATTATGTAAATAGCCTGTCCTCTTCTTTCCAGAGTTGTGTATCTAATCTGTAATTGCATTGGCCAGTGAAGGAATAGTCATTGTTCTGCACAGCAGGGGATCCCTTCATCTACTGTGGCTGGCAGACATATCAGAGCCCTGTGATGGACCAAACCATTGATGATAGGATGTGTGACCCTTACCCCCTGAACAAACATGGTGGGCTGGTCAAGGAGCACAGACAATGCATTTCCCTTTTTGTAACTTCAGAGTGAGCTGAAACTTGAAGAGAGCAGGAGCCCCAGCCTGGGTGGCTGTGGACACGGACGGAGCTAGGCCTGTGTGGCGGCCCGTGGGATTGTGTGGAACTCTTTGGACTACTGTAAGGACGATTGCTTTGTTATCCGGTCCAAGGATTGTCGGGAAGGGCCCCCGAATCTGTTTTACGTGGACTTATCGTGTGCTGTTCTTGTATTCCTGTTAATAAACCTGTTGGATCGTCCCTCGGCCTCGTCCATCCTTTGCTCTGTTGTACACCCCCGTCACAAACTGGTTGGCAGCGGCGGGATCAGAGCAGAAGAAATGGAGGACAACAGCCAATCGACGTCTGAAACCAGAACCTCAGGATACAGGAACTGGACTGTGGCGAGTCTACAAACAAAGGCCCGTGAATTAGGTGTCGGCTACAAAGGACTCTCTAAGGAGCAACTAATTGAGGCATTGGAACACGCTTGCCTGCAAGATGGCACCGAGGAACAATTTCCACAGCAAGGGGAGCAAAGACGGGAGCCGGAGGTGAATACCCAAAAAAGTCAATGGGTTGTGTGGTACAAGGAAAAGATGGCACTGCTTGGAGATGAGGCCACCATAGAAGATAAGAGGGAGGCCATGCGTGGAGCTGAAGAGAAGGAGCGCAGGATGGAGGAGATGGCATTGCTGGATAAGCAGCTCGCTGTGGAAGCAGCGAGAGGTTCCAGACAGACAATAACCCCAGCACCCATCATGAGGGAACTTCCCAGGGTGTCCCGCAAAGACTTTAAGCCGTTTAATGAGGCTGCTGGTGACATTGAGGGCTTCTTCCAGGACTTTGAGCATCAGTGTCGATTAATGGAAGTCCCAGAAAGGGAGCGCGTCCGGCATCTGGTTGGGCTCTTAGAGGGGGGAGCTGCTGAAGCCTATAGAGCTATGGACCCTCGGTGGAACTGTGAGTATGCGGATATTAAACAGACTATTCTAGAACATTATGCTGTGACCCCAGACACTTACAGGACTCAGTTCCGTGCTTTAGCATGTGATGGGGAAGTGTCTTTTAAGATATATGCTCATAGACTCAAACAAATATGTAATCGCTGGCTGGAGGCAGAGGAGGCCTTATCTTGGGAGACCTTCCTGCAGGTCATCCTAAAAGAACAATTCTTTGCCCAGTGCCCCGCTGAGATCCGGGAATGGGTGCGTGAGAGAAAACCAGCGACAGTGGAGGAAGCTGCTGCTCTTGCTGATGAGGCTCTCACCATCAAGCCTCAGTGGAGGGTTCTGTTGGAGGATGGAGAGACGCCTAACAGCTCCACAACACCAGATGCCCCCAGTTATTCTGTCCCCATTGTTCCCCATTCCTCTAAGCCACCACATGTTGATACCCGTGTGAATGTACCTCCAGTTGCGTCTACTGCACTTTCTGGAATACGCCGGGGAGAGGAAGTAACAGAGCGCAGGTGTTATGTTTGTAGGCATCCCGGGCATTTGCAGGCCTCATGCCCAGCCAGGCCATGGAGGAATCATCCTCAAACCCCTACAGCACCTTCAGGTGGGAGCCGGCCTCCAAGTTCCCCTACCCCTTACCCAAGAGGACGCCTTGGATGGAGGGAGACCCAGCTCAGATGCTATCAATGTGGACAGCCAGGGCATCGGCAAGTCTCCTGCCCAGCTGTTCAAATGAGGACTGATCCTGCACCCAATCGGATTGTTAATTATTTACAGCCCAGTGCCATGGAGGAAGATGTGGCACCGCTATGTGAGGACTGGCCTAGTGACTCAGCCCCCCATGTTGCACCACCAGGAGTTTACGGGGTGCGACCCGCAGTTATGACGACTTCTGCTCATCGAGGTAAGCACTTGCAGGAGGTTGTGCTGGATGGACAGAGAATTGTTGGATTTTGTGACTCGGGTGCTTTCCTCACACTGGCTGATCCCCGAGTGGTTCGGCCTGAGGCAATCCATAGAGGACCTGGGATTGTTATTGAACTGGCTGGTGGACAATGGAGGACTATTCCCACAGCCACTGTGGATCTGAGCTTTGGTTTTGGGGTCAGGCGATGTGTGGTTGGGGTGATGGGTGGTCTGCCTGCAGCTGTTCTCCTGGGCAATGATGTGGGAGAGCTACGATGCCAATTCGTGGCTGCATGAAGCCACATGTAAGTAACGCTCTGCCTGTGTGTACTTAACCAGTGACCTGTAGAGGTCCCTAGTACGTACACAAGTTGGGAGGGGGAGGGATTGTGAAGATGTAATTTACCCTCTCACTGTATATGCTGTGATACTATGTCATGATATGTATATTTCCCTGGTTGTATTAGTTGTAATTCATGTATTTCCTTGGGGGAGCTACTGATCTCAATGTGTCTCTCTCATACAATTGTAGTCTTGACATCTAATGTGATTATGTAAATAGCCTGTCATCTTCTATCCAGAGTTGTGTATCTAATCTGTAATTGCATTGGCCAGTGAAGGAATAGTCATTGTTCTGCACAGCAGGGGATCCCTTCATCTACTGTGGCTGGCAGACATATCAGAGCCCTGTGATGGACCAAACCATTGATGATAGGATGTGTGACCCCTACCCCCTGAACAAACATGGTGGGCTGGTCAAGCAGCACAGACAATGCATTTCCCTTTTTGTAACTTCAGAGTGAGCTGAAACTTGAAGAGAGCAGGAGCCCCAGCCTGGGTGGCTGTGGACACTGACGGAGCTAGGCCTGTGTGGCGGCCCGTGGGATTGTGTGGAACTCTTTGGACTACTGTAAGGACGATTGCTTTGTTATCCGGTCCAAGGATTGTCGGGAAGGGCCCCCGAATCTGTTTTACGTGGACTTATCGTGTGCTGTTCTTGTATTCCTGTTAATAAACCTGTTGGATCGTCCCTCGGCCTCGTCCATCCTTTGCTCTGTTGTACACCCCCGTCACAGGGATTCTCTGGATTTTTTTATTCTGTCACAGGTGATAATAAATACAGCCACTCCATTCTGTGTAGGTGGAAAAACTGCAAAATCCGCAGAGGATCAATACTTATTTCCCTCCTGTACATCCCATTACAGGAGCAATGAAAGACCTGGGCAGCCGAGAGTTCTGAGAATGGGGGACACAAGTATTAGGTTAAGCAGCGCTGTCAGGAGAGCGGCAGTGTGCGTGTATAGGATGGGGACATGGCGGCGTCCTTCCCTGCTCTGCGTTATCTCCGGGGCGGGTAATGATTCTCTCCAAAAAAAAGACACAGGTCTGATGCTTTCAGTCCATTTATCTGATGGGACACTCATGTACAAAATCATATTTATATTTGGGTTTCATTATAACATCAGCAACACAATACACAGCCGATTGTCTCTGTCTGTTACCCCAACCTCTCCTCTCCAGAACCATCGTCTACACCCTCTATGTATCACAGTGCCATGAACAGCAGAACGTGTTCACAGTGACCCATCACTGAGCTTATTCAGGCCTGTAACCCTTACCTCTCCTCTCCTGAACCATCGTCTACATCCTCTATGTATCACAGTGCCATGAACTGCAGAACGTGTTCACAGTGAGCCATCACTGAGCTTATTCAGACCTGTAACCCTTACCTCTCCTCTCCTGAACCATCGTCTACATCCTCTATGTATCACAGTGCCATGAACAGCAGAACGTGTTCACAGTGAGCCATCACTGAGCTTATTCAGGCCTGTAACCCTTACCTCTCCTCTCCTGAACCATCGTCTACATCCTCTATGTATCACAGTGCCATGAACTGCAGAACGTGTTCACAGTGAGCCATCACTGAGCTTATTCAGGCCTGTAACCCTTACCTCTCCTCTCCTGAACCATCGTCTACATCCTCTATGTATCACAGTGCCATGAACTGCAGAACGTGTTCACAGTGAGCCATCACTGAGCTTATTCAGGCCTGTAACCCTTACCTCTCCTCTCCTGAACCATCGTCTACATCCTCTATGTATCACAGTGCCATGAACTGCAGAACGTGTTCACAGTGAGCCATCACTGAGCTTATTCAGGCCTGTAACCCTTACCTCTCCTCTCCTGAGCCATCGTCTACATCCTCTATGTATCACAGTGCCATGAACTGCAGAACGTGTTCACAGTGAGCCATCACTGAGCTTATTCAGACCTGTAACCCTTACCTCTCCTCTCCTGAACCATCGTCTACATCCTCTATGTATCACAGTGCCATGAACTGCAGAACGTGTTCACAGTGAGCCATCGCTGAGCTTATTCAGGCCTGTAACCCTTACCTCTCCTCTCCTGAACCATCGTCTACATCCTCTATGTATCACAGTGCCATGAACTGCAGAACGTGTTCACAGTGAGCCATCACTGAGCTTATTCAGGCCTGTAACCCTTACCTCTCCTCTCCTGAGCCATCGTCTACATCCTCTATGTATCACAGTGCCATGAACTGCAGAACGTGTTCACAGTGAGCCATCACTGAGCTTATTCAGGCCTGTAACCCTTACCTCTCCTCCCCTGAGCCATCGTCTACATCCTCTATGTATCACAGTGCCATGAACTGCAGAACGTGTTCACAGTGAGCCATCACTGAGCTTATTCAGGCCTGTAACCCTTATCTCTCCTCTCCTGAACCATCGTCTACACCCTCTATGTATCACAGTGCCATGAACTGCAGAACGTGTTCACAGGGAGCCATCACTGAGCTTATTCAGGCCTGTAACCCTTACCTCTCCTCTCCTGAACCATCGTCTACATCCTCTATGTATCACAGTGCCATGAACTGCAGAACGTATTCACAGGGAGCCATCACTGAGCTTATTCAGACCTGTAACCCTTACCTCTCCTCTCCTGAACCATCGTCTAAACCCTCTATGTATCACAGTGCCATGAACTGCAGAACGTGTTCACAGTGAGCCATCACTGAGCTTATTCAGGCCTGTAACCCTTACCTCTCCTCTCCTGAACCATCGTCTACATCCTCTATGTATCACAGTGCCATGAACTGCAGAACGTGTTCACAATGAGCCATCACTGAGCTTATTCAGGCCTGTAACCCTTACCTCTCCTCTCCTGAACCATCGTCTACATCCTCTATGTATCACAGTGCCATGAACTGCAGAACGTGTTCACAGTGAGCCATCACTGAGCTTATTCAGGCCTGTAACCCTTACCTCTCCTCTCCTGAACCATCATCTACATCCTCTATGTATCACAGTGCCATGAACTGCAGAACGTGTTCACAGTGAGCCATCACTGAGCTTATTCAGGCCTGTAACCCTTACCTCTCCTCTCCTGAACCATCATCTACATCCTCTATGTATCACAGTGCCATGAACTGCAGAACGTGTTCACAGTGAGCCATCACTGAGCTTATTCAGGCCTGTAACCCTTACCTCTCCTCTCCTGAGCCATCGTCTACATCCTCTATGTATCACAGTGCCATGAACTGCAGAACGTGTTCACAGTGAGCCATCACTGAGCTTATTCAGGCCTGTAACCCTTACCTCTCCTCTCCTGAGCCATCGTCTACATCCTCTATGTATCACAGTGCCATGAACTGCAGAACGTGTTCACAGTGAGACATCACTGAGCTTATTCAGGCCTGTAACCCTTATCTCTCCTCTCCTGAACCATCGTCTACATCCTCTATGTATCACAGTGCCATGAACTGCAGAACGTGTTCACAGGGAGCCATCACTGAGCTTATTCAGACCTGTAACCCTTACCTCTCCTCTCCTGAACCATCGTCTACATCCTCTATGTATCACAGTGCCATGAACTGCAGAACGTGTTCACAGTGAGACATCACTGAGCTTATTCAGGCCTGTAACCCTTACCTCTCCTCTCCTGAACCATCGTCTACATCCTCTATGTATCACAGTGCCATGAACTGCAGAACGTGTTCACAGTGAGCCATCACTGAGCTTATTCAGGCCTGTAACCCTTACCTCTCCTCTCCTGAACCATCGTCTACATCCTCTATGTATCACAGTGCCATGAACTGCAGAACGTGTTCACAGTGAGCCATCACTGAGCTTATTCAGGCCTGTAACCCTTATCTCTTCTCTCCTAAACCATCGTCTACACCCTCTATGTATCACAGTGCCATGAACTGCAGAACTTGTTCACAGGGAGCCATCACTGAGCTTATTCAGACCTGTAAGCCTTACCTCTCCTCTCCTGAGCCATCGTCTACATCCTCTATGTATCACAGTGCCATGAGCTGCAGAACGTGTTCACAGTGAGCCATCACTGAGCTTATTCAGGCCTGTAACCCTTACCTCTCCTCTCCTGAACCATCGTCTACATCCTCTATGTATCACAGTGCCATGAACTGCAGAACGTGTTCACAGTGAGCCATCACTGAGCTTATTCAGGCCTGTAACCCTTACCTCTCCTCTCCTGAACCATCGTCTACACCCTCTATGTATCACAGTGCCATGAACTGCAGAACGTGTTCACAGGGAGCCATCACTGAGCTTATTCAGGCCTGTAACCCTTACCTCTCCTCTCCTGAGCCATCGTCTACATCCTCTATGTATCACAGTGCCATGAACTGCAGAACGTGTTCACAGTGAGCCATCACTGAGCTTATTCAGGCCTGTAACCCTTACCTCTCCTCTCCTGAACCATCGTCTACATCCTCTATGTATCACAGTGCCATGAACTGCAGAACGTGTTCACAGTGAGCCATCACTGAGCTTATTCAGGCCTGTAACCCTTACCTCTCCTCTCCTGAACCATCGTCTACATCCTCTATGTATCACAGTGCCATGAACTGCAGAACGTGTTCACAGTGAGCCATCACTGAGCTTATTCAGGCCTGTAACCCTTACCTCTCCTCTCCTGAACCATCGTCTACATCCTCTATGTATCACAGTGCCATGAACTGCAGAACGTGTTCACAGTGAGCCATCACTGAGCTTATTCAGGCCTGTAACCCTTACCTCTCCTCTCCTGAACCATCGTCTACATCCTCTATGTATCACAGTGCCATGAACTGCAGAACGTGTTCACAGTGAGCCATCACTGAGCTTATTCAGGCCTGTAACCCTTACCTCTCCTCTCCTGAGCCATCGTCTACACCCTCTATGTATCACAGTGCCATGAACTGCAGAACGTGTTCACAGTGAGCCATCACTGAGCTTATTCAGACCTGTAACCCTTACCTCTCCTCTCCTGAACCATCGTCTACATCCTCTATGTATCACAGTGCCATGAACTGCAGAACGTGTTCACAGTGAGCCATCACTGAGCTTATTCAGACCTGTAACCCTTACCTCTCCTCTCCTGAACCATCGTCTACATCCTCTATGTATCACAGTGCCATGAACTGCAGAACGTGTTCACAGTGAGCCATCACTGAGCTTATTCAGGCCTGTAACCCTTATCTCTCCTCTCCTGAACCATCGTCTACACCCTCTATGTATCACAGTGCCATGAACTGCAGAACGTGTTCACAGGGAGCCATCACTGAGCTTATTCAGGCCTGTAACCCTTACCTCTCCTCTCCTGAACCATCGTCTAAACCCTCTATGTATCACAGTGCCATGAACTGCAGAACGTGTTCACAGTGAGCCATCACTGAGCTTATTCAGGCCTGTAACCCTTACCTCTCCTCTCCTGAACCATCGTCTACATCCTCTATGTATCACAGTGCCATGAACTGCAGAACGTGTTCACAATGAGCCATCACTGAGCTTATTCAGGCCTGTAACCCTTACCTCTCCTCTCCTGAACCATCGTCTACATCCTCTATGTATCACAGTGCCATGAACTGCAGAACGTGTTCACAGTGAGCCATCACTGAGCTTATTCAGGCCTGTAACCCTTACCTCTCCTCTCCTGAGCCATCGTCTACATCCCCTATGTATCACAGTGCCATGAACTGCAGAACGTGTTCACAGTGAGCCATCACTGAGCTTATTCAGGCCTGTAACCCTTACCTCTCCTCTCCTGAACCATCATCTACATCCTCTATGTATCACAGTGCCATGAACTGCAGAACGTGTTCACAGGGAGCCATCACTGAGCTTATTCAGACCTGTAACCCTTACCTCTCCTCTCCTGAACCATCGTCTACATCCTCTATGTATCACAGTGCCATGAACTGCAGAACGTGTTCACAGTGAGCCATCACTGAGCTTATTCAGGCCTGTAACCCTTACCTCTCCTCTCCTGAACCATCGTCTACACCCTCTATGTATCACAGTGCCATGAACTGCAGAACGTGTTCACAGTGAGACATCACTGAGCTTATTCAGGCCTGTAACCCTTACCTCTCCTCTCCTGAACCATCGTCTACATCCTCTATGTATCACAGTGCCATGAACTGCAGAACGTGTTCACAGTGAGACATCACTGAGCTTATTCAGGCCTGTAACCCTTACCTCTCCTCTCCTGAACCATCGTCTACATCCTCTATGTATCACAGTGCCATGAACTGCAGAACGTGTTCACAGTGAGCCATCACTGAGCTTATTCAGACCTGTAACCCTTACCTCTCCTCTCCTGAGCCATCGTCTACATCCTCTATGTATCACAGTGCCATGAACTGCAGAACGTGTTCACAGTGAGACATCACTGAGATTATTCAGGCCTGTAACCCTTACCTCTCCTCTCCTGAACCATCGTCTACACCCTCTATGTATCACAGTGCCATGAACTGCAGAACGTGTTCACAGGGAGCCATCACTGAGCTTATTCAGACCTGTAAGCCTTACCTCTCCTCTCCTGAACCATCGTCTACACCCTCTATGTATCACAGTGCCATGAACTGCAGAACGTATTCACAGTGAGCCATCACTGAGCTTATTCAGACCTGTAACCCTTACCTCTCTTCTCCTGAACCATCGTCTACATCCTCTATGTATCACAGTGCCATGAACTGCAGAACGTGTTCACAGGGAGCCATCACTGAGCTTATTCAGGCCTGTAACCCTTACCTCTCCTCTCCTGAACCATCGTCTACATCCTCTATGTATCACAGTGCCATGAACTGCAGAACGTGTTCACAGGGAGCCATCACTGAGCTTATTCAGACCTGTAAGCCTTACCTCTCCTCTCCTGAACCATCGTCTACACCCTCTATGTATCACAGTGCCATGAACTGCAGAACGTGTTCACAGGGAGCCATCACTGAGCTTATTCAGGCCTGTAACCCTTACCTCTCCTCTCCTGAACCATCGTCTACATCCTCTATGTATCACAGTGCCATGAACTGCAGAACGTGTTCACAGGGAGCCATCACTGAGCTTATTCAGGCCTGTAACCCTTACCTCTCCTCTCCTGAACCATCGTCTACATCCTCTATGTATCACAGTGCCATGAGCTGCAGAACGTGTTCACAGGGAGCCATCACTGAGCTTATTCAGGCCTGTAACCCTTAACTCTCCTCTCCTGAACCATCGTCTACACCCTCTATGTATCACAGTGCCATGAACTGCAGAACGTGTTCACAGGGAGCCATCACTGAGCTTATTCAGACCTGTAACCCTTACCTCTCCTCTCCTGAGCCATCGTCTACATCCTCTATGTATCACAGTGCCATGAACTGCAGAACGTATTCACAGTGAGCCATCACTGAGCTTATTCAGGCCTGTAACCCTTACCTCTCCTCTCCTGAACCATCGTCTACATCCTCTATGTATCACAGTGCCATGAACTGCAGAACGTGTTCACAATGAGCCATCACTGAGCTTATTCAGGCCTGTAACCCTTACCTCTCCTCTCCTGAACCATCGTCTACATCCTCTATGTATCACAGTGCCATGAACTGCAGAACGTGTTCACAGTGAGCCATCACTGAGCTTATTCAGGCCTGTAACCCTTATCTCTCCTCTCCTGAACCATCGTCTTCATCCTCTATGTATCACAGTGCCATGAACTGCAGAACGTGTTCACAGTGAGACATCACTGAGCTTATTCAGGCCTGTAACCCTTACCTCTCCTCTCCTGAACCATCGTCTACATCCTCTATGTATCACAGTGCCATGAACTGCAGAACGTGTTCACAGTGAGCCATCACTGAGCTTATTCAGGCCTGCAACCCTTACCTCTCCTCTCCTGAACCATCGTCTACATCCTCTATGTATCAGTGCCATGAACTGCAGAACGTGTTCACAGGGAGCCATCACTGAGCTTATTCAGGCCTGCAACCCTTACCTCTCCTCTCCTGAACCATCGTCTACATCCTCTATGTATCACAGTGCCATGAACTGCAGAACGTGTTCACAGTGAGCCATCACTGAGCTTATTCAGGCCTGTAACCCGTACCTCTCCTCTCCTGAACCATCGTCTACACCCTCTATGTATCACAGTGCCATGAAGTGCAGAACGTGTTCACAGGGAGCCATCACTGAGCTTATTCAGGCCTGTAACCCTTACCTCTCCTCTCCTGAACCATCGTCTACATCCTCTATGTATCACAGTGCCATGAACTGCAGAACGTGTTCACAGTGAGCCATCACTGAGCTTATTCAGACCTGTAACTCTTACCTCTCCTCTCCTGAACCATAGTCTACACCCTCTATGTATCACAGTGCCATGAAGTGCAGAACGTGTTCACAGGGAGCCATCACTGAGCTTATTCAGGCCTGTAACCCTTACCTCTCCTCTCCTGAACCATCGTCTACATCCTCTATGTATCACAGTGCCATGAACTGCAGAACGTGTTCACAGGGAGCCATCACTGAGCTTATTCAGGCCTGTAACCCTTACCTCTCCTCTCCTGAGCCATCATCTTCATCCTCTATGTATCACAGTGCCATGAACTGCAGAACGTGTTCACAGTGAGCCATCACTGAGCTTATTCAGGCCTGTAACCCTTATCTCTCCTCTCCTGAACCATCGTCTACACCCTCTATGTATCACAGTGCCATGAACTGCAGAACGTGTTCACAGTGAGCCATCACTGAGCTTATTCAGGCCTGTAACCCTTACCTCTCCTCTCCTGAACCATCGTCTACATCCTCTATGTATCACAGTGCCATGAACTGCAGAAAGTGTTCACAGGGAGCCATCACTGAGCTTATTCAGGCCTGTAACCCTTACCTCTCCTCTCCTGAGCCATCGTCTACATCCTCTATGTATCACAGTGCCATGAACTGCAGAACGTGTTCACAGTGAGCCATCACTGAGCTTATTCAGCCCTGTAACCCTTACCTCTCCTCTCCTGAACCATCATCTACATCCTCTATGTATCACAGTGCCATGAACTGCAGAACGTGTTCACAGGGAGCCATCACTGAGCTTATTCAGGCCTGTAACCCTTACCTCTCCTCTCCTGAACCATCGTCTACATCCTCTATGTATCACAGTGCCATGAACTGCAGAACGTGTTCACAGTGAGCCATCACTGAGCTTATTCAGGCCTGTAACCCTTACCTCTCCTCTCCTGAGCCATCGTCTACATCCTCTATGTATCACAGTGCCATGAACTGCAGAACGTGTTCACAGTGAGCCATCACTGAGCTTATTCAGACCTGTAACCCTTACCTCTCCTCTCCTGAACCATCGTCTACATCCTCTATGTATCACAGTGCCATGAACTGCAGAACGTGTTCACAGTGAGCCATCACTGAGCTTATTCAGGCCTGTAACCCTTACCTCTCCTCTCCTGAACCATCGTCTACATCCTCTATGTATCACAGTGCCATGAACTGCAGAACGTGTTCACAGTGAGCCATCACTGAGCTTATTCAGGCCTGTAACCCTTATCTCTCCTCTCCTGAACCATCGTCTACATCCTCTATGTATCACAGTGCCATGAACTGCAGAACGTGTTCACAGTGAGCCATCACTGAGCTTATTCAGGCCTGTAACCCTTACCTCTCCTCTCCTGAACCATCGTCTACATCCTCTATGTATCACAGTGCCATGAACTGCAGAACGTGTTCACAGTGAGCCATCACTGAGCTTATTCAGGCCTGTAACCCTTACCTCTCCTCTCCTGAACCATCATCTACATCCTCTATGTATCACAGTGCCATGAACTGCAGAACGTGTTCACAGTGAGCCATCACTGAGCTTATTCAGGCCTGTAACCCTTATCTCTCCTCTCCTGAACCATCGTCTACATCCTCTATGTATCACAGTGCCATGAACTGCAGAACGTGTTCACAGTGAGCCATCGCTGAGCTTATTCAGACCTGTAACCCTTATCTCTCCTCTCCTGAACCATCGTCTACATCCTCTATGTATCTCAGTGCCATGAACTGCAGAGCGTGTTCACAGTGAGCCATCACTGAGCTTATTCAGGCCTGTAACCCTTACCTCTCCTCTCCTGAACCATCGTCTACATCCTCTATGTATCACAGTGCCATGAACTGCAGAACATGTTCACAGTGAGCCATCACTGAGCTTATTCAGACCTGTAACCCTTACATCTCCTCTCCTGAACCATCGTCTACATCCTCTATGTATCACAGTGCCATGAACTGCAGAACGTGTTCACAGGGAGCCATCACTGAGCTTATTCAGACCTGTAACCCTTATCTCTCCTCTCCTAAACCATCGTCTACATCCTCTATGTATCACAGTGCCATGAACTGCAGAACGTGTTCACAGGGAGCCATCACTGAGCTTATTCAGGCCTGTAACCCTTACCTCTCCTCTCCTGAACCATCGTCTACATCCTCTATGTATCACAGTGCCATGAACTGCAGAACGTGTTCACAGGGAGCCATCACTGAGCTTATTCAGGCCTGTAACCCTTACCTCTCCTCTCCTGAACCATCGTCTACATCCTCTATGTATCACAGTGCCATGAACTGCAGAACGTGTTCACAGTGAGCCATCACTGAGCTTATTCAGGCCTGTAACCCTTACCTCTCCTCTCCTGAACCATCGTCTACATCCCCTATGTATCACAGTGCCATGAACTGCAGAACGTGTTCACAGGGAGCCATCACTGAGCTTATTCAGGCCTGTAACCCTTACCTCTCCTCTCCTGAACCATCGTCTACATCCTCTATGTATCACAGTGCCATGAACTGCAGAACGTGTTCACAGTGAGCCATCACTGAGCTTATTCAGACCTGTAACCCTTACCTCTCCTCTCCTGAACCATCATCTACATCCTCTATGTATCACAGTGCCATGAACTGCAGAACGTGTTCACAGTGAGCCATCACTGAGCTTATTCAGGCCTGTAACCCTTACCTCTCCTCTCCTGAGCCATCGTCTACATCCTCTATGTATCACAGTGCCATGAACTGCAGAACGTGTTCACAGTGAGCCATCACTGAGCTTATTCAGACCTGTAACCCTTACCTCTCCTCTCCTGAACCATCATCTACATCCTCTATGTATCACAGTGCCATGAACTGCAGAACGTGTTCACAGTGAGCCATCACTGAGCTTATTCAGGCCTGTAACTCTTACCTCTCCTCTCCTGAACCATCGTCTACATCCTCTATGTATCACAGTGCCATGAACTGCAGAAGGTGTTCACAGTGAGCCATCACTGAGCTTATTCAGGCCTGTAACCCTTACCTCTCCTCTCCTGAGCCATCGTCTACATCCTCTATGTATCACAGTGCCATGAACTGCAGAACGTGTTCACAGTGAGCCATCACTGAGCTTATTCAGGCCTGTAACCCTTACCTCTCCTCTCCTGAACCATCGTCTACATCCTCTATGTATCACAGTGCCATGAACTGCAGAACGTGTTCACAATGAGCCATCACTGAGCTTACTCAGGCCTGTAACCCTTACCTCTCCTCTCCTGAACCATCGTCTACATCCTCTATGTATCACAGTGCCATGAACTGCAGAACGTGTTCACAAGGAGCCATCACTGAGCTTATTTAGGCCTGTAACCCTTACCTCTCCTCTCCTAAACCATCGTCTACACCCTCTATGTATCACAGTGCCATGAACAGCAGAACGTGTTCACAGTGAGACATCACTGAGCTTATTCAGGCCTGTAACCCTTACCTCTCCTCTCCTGAACCATCGTCTACATCCTCTATGTATCACAGTGCCATGAACTGCAGAACGTGTTCACAGTGAGCCATCACTGAGCTTATTCAGGCCTGTAACCCTTACCTCTCCTCTCCTGAACCATCATCTACACCCTCTATGTATCACAGTGCCATGAACTGCAGAACGTGTTCACAGTGAGACATCACTGAGCTTATTCAGGCCTGTAACCCTTACCTCTCCTCTCCTGAACCATCATCTACATCCTCTATGTATCACAGTGCCATGAACTGCAGAACGTGTTCACAGTGAGCCATCACTGAGCTTATTCAGGCCTGTAACCCTTACCTCTCCTCTCCTGAACCATCGTCTACATCCTCTATGTATCACAGTGCCATGAACTGCAGAGCGTGTTCACAGTGAGCCATCACTGAGCTTATTCAGACCTGTAACCCTTACCTCTCCTCTCCTGAACCATCGTCTACATCCTCTATGTATCACAGTGCCATGAACTGCAGAACGTGTTCACAGGGAGCCATCACTGAGCTTATTCAGACCTGTAACCCTTACCTCTCCTCTCCTGAGCCATCGTCTAAACCCTCTATGTATCACAGTGCCATGAACTGCAGAACGTGTTCACAGTGAGCCATCACTGAGCTTATTCAGGCCTGTAACCCTTACCTCTCCTCTCCTGAGCCATCGTCTACATCCTCTATGTATCACAGTGCCATGAACTGCAGAACGTGTTCACAGTGAACCATCACTGAGCTTATTCAGGCCTGTAACCCTTACCTCTCCTCTCCTGAACCATCGTCTACATCCTCTATGTATCACAGTGCCATGAACTGCAGAACGTGTTCACAGTGAGCCATCACTGAGCTTATTCAGACCTGTAACCCTTACCTCTCCTCTCCTGAACCATCGTCTACATCCTCTATGTATCACAGTGCCATGAACTGCAGCACGTGTTCACAATGAGCCATCGCTGAGCTTATTCAGGCCTGTAACCCTTACATCTCCTCTCCTGAACCATCATCTACATCCTCTATGTATCACAGTGCCATGAACTGCAGAACGTGTTCACAGTGAGCCATCACTGAGCTTATTCAGGCCTGTAACCCTTACCTCTCCTCTCCTGAACCATCGTCTACATCCTCTATGTATCACAGTGCCATGAACTGCAGAACGTGTTCACAGTGAGCCATCACTGAGCTTATTCAGACCTGTAACCCTTACCTCTCCTCTCCTGAGCCATCGTCTACATCCTCTATGTATCACAGTGCCATGAACTGCAGAACGTGTTCACAGGGAGCCATCACTGAGCTTATTCAGGCCTGTAACCCTTACCTCTCCTCTCCTGAGCCATCGTCTACACCCTCTATGTATCACAGTGCCATGAACTGCAGAACGTGTTCACAGTGAGACATCACTGAGCTTATTCAGGCCTGTAACCCTTATCTCTCCTCTCCTGAACCATCGTCTACATCCTCTATGTATCACAGTGCCATGAGCTGCAGAACGTGTTCACAGGGAGCCATCACTGAGCTTATTCAGGCCTGTAACCCTTACCTCTCCTCTCCTGAACCATCGTCTACATCCTCTATGTATCACAGTGCCATGAACTGCAGAACGTGTTCACAGGGAGCCATCACTGAGCTTATTCAGACCTGTAACCCTTACCTCTCCTCTCCTGAACCATCGTCTACATCCTCTATGTATCACAGTGCCATGAACTGCAGAACGTGTTCACAGTGAGCCATCACTGACCTTATTCAGGCCTGTAACCCTTACCTCTCCTCTCCTGAACCATCTTCTACATCCTCTATGTATCACAGTGCCATGAACTGCAGAACGTGTTCACAGTGAGCCATCACTGAGCTTATTCAGGCCTGTAACCCTTACCTCTCCTTTCCTGAACCATCGTCTACATCCTCTATGTATCACAGTGCCATGAACTGCAGAACGTGTTCACAGGGAGCCATCACTGAGCTTATTCAGGCCTGTAACCCTTATCTCTCCTCTCCTGAACCATCGTCTACATCCTCTATGTATCACAGTGCCATGAACTGCAGAACGTGTTCACAGTGAGCCATCACTGACCTTATTCAGGCCTGTAACCCTTACCTCTCCTCTCCTGAACCATCTTCTACATCCTCTATGTATCACAGTGCCATGAACTGCAGAACGTGTTCACAGTGAGCCATCACTGAGCTTATTCAGGCCTGTAACCCTTACCTCTCCTTTCCTGAACCATCGTCTACATCCTCTATGTATCACAGTGCCATGAACTGCAGAACGTGTTCACAGTGAGCCATCACTGAGCTTATTCAGGCCTGTAACCCTTACCTCTCCTCTCCTGAACCATCGTCTACATCCTCTATGTATCACAGTGCCATGAACTGCAGAACGTGTTCACAGTGATCCATCACTGACCTTATTCAGGCCTGTAACCCTTACCTCTCCTCTCCTGAACCATCGTCTACATCCTATATGTATCACAGTGCCATGAACTGCAGAACGTGTTCACAGTGAACCATCACTGAGCTTATTCAGGCCTGTAACCCTTACCTCTCCTCTCCTGATCCATCGTCTACATCCTCTATGTATCACAGTGCCATGAACTGCAGAACGTGTTCACAGTGAGCCATCACTGAGCTTTTTCAGGCCTGTAACCCTTACCTCTCCTCTCCTGAACCATCGTCTACATCCTCTATGTATCACAGTGCCATGAACTGCAGAACGTGTTCACAGTGAGCCATCACTGAGCTTATTCAGGCCTGTAACCCTTATCTCTCCTCTCCTGAACCATCGTCTACATCCTCTATGTATCACAGTGCCATGAACTGCAGAACGTGTTCACAGTGAGCCATCACTTAGCTTATTCAGGCCTGTAACCCTTACCTCTCCTCTCCTGAACCATCGTCTACATCCTCTATGTATCACAGTGCCATGAACTGCAGAACGTGTTCACAGTGAGCCATCACTGAGCTTATTCAGGCCTGTAACCCTTACCTCTCCTCTCCTGAGCCATCGTCTACATCCTCTATGTATCACAGTGCCATGAACTGCAGAACGTGTTCACAGTGAGCCATCACTGAGCTTATTCAGGCCTGTAACCCTTACCTCTCCTCTCCTGAACCATCGTCTACATCCTCTATGTATCACAGTGCCATGAACTGCAGAATGTGTTCACAGTGAGCCATCACTGAGCTTATTCAGACCTGTAACCCTTACCTCTCCTCTCCTGAACCATCATCTACACCCTCTATGTATCACAGTGCCATGAACTGCAGAACGTGTTCACAGTGAGCCATCACTGAGCTTATTCAGGCCTGTAACCCTTACCTCTCCTCTCCTGAACCATCGTCTACATCCTCTATGTATCACAGTGCCATGAACTGCAGAACGTGTTCACAGTGAGACATCACTGAGCTTATTCAGGCCTGTAACCCTTACCTCTCCTCTCCTGAGCCATCGTCTACATCCTCTATGTATCACAGTGCCATGAACTGCAGAACGTGTTCACAGTGAGCCATCACTGAGCTTATTCAGGCCTGTAACCCTTACCTCTCCTCTCCTGAACCATCGTCTACACCCTCTATGTATCACAGTGCCATGAACTGCAGAACGTGTTCACAGTGAGCCATCACTGAGCTTATTCAGGCCTGTAACCCTTACCTCTCCTCTCCTGAACCATCGTCTACATCCTCTATGTATCACAGTGCCATGAACTGCAGAACGTGTTCACAGGGAGCCATCACTGAGCTTATTCAGGCCTGTAACCCTTACCTCTCCTCTCCTGAACCCTCGTCTACATCTTCTATGTATCACAGTGCCATGAACTGCAGAACGTGTTCACAGTGAGCCATCACTGAGCTTATTCAGGCCTGTAACCCTTACCTCTCCTCTCCTGAACCATCGTCTACATCCTCTATGTATCACAGTGCCATGAACTGCAGAACGTGTTCACAGTGAGACATCACTGAGCTTATTCAGGCCTGTAACCCTTACCTCTCCTCTCCTGAACCATCGTCTACATCCTCTATGTATCACAGTGCCATGAACTGCAGAACGTGTTCACAGTGAGCCATCACTGAGCTTATTCAGGCCTGTAACCCTTACCTCTCCTCTCCTGAACCATCGTCCACATCCTCTATGTATCACAGTGCCATGAACTGCAGAACGTGTTCACAGTGAGCCATCACTGAGCTTATTCAGGCCTGTAACCCTTACCTCTCCTCTCCTGAGCCATCGTCTACATCCTCTATGTATCACAGTGCCATGAACTGTAGAACGTGTTCACAGTGAGCCATCACTGAGCTTATTCAGGCCTGTAACCCTTTCCTCTCCTCTCCTGAACCATCGTCTACATCCTCTATGTATCACAGTGCCATGAACTGCAGAACGTGTTCACAGTGAGCCATCACTGAGCTTATTCAGGCCTGTAACCCTTACCTCTCCTCTCCTGAACCATCGTCTACATCCTCTATGTATCACAGTGCCATGAACTGCAGAACGTGTTCACAGTGAGCCATCACTGAGCTTATTCAGGCCTGTAACCCTTACCTCTCCTCTCCTGAACCATCGTCTACATCCTCTATGTATCACAGTGCCATGAACTGCAGAATGTGTTCACAGTGAGCCATCACTGAGCTTATTCAGGCCTGTAACCCTTACCTCTCCTCTCCTGAACCATCGTCTACATCCTCTATGTATCACAGTGCCATGAACTGCAGAACGTGCTCACAGTGAGACATCACTGAGCTTATTCAGGCCTGTAACCCTTACCTCTCCTCTCCTGAACCATCGTCTACATCCTCTATGTATCACAGTGCCATGAACTGCAGAACGTGTTCACAGGGAGCCATCACTGAGCTTATTCAGGCCTGTAACCCTTATCTCTCCTCTCCTGAACCATCGTCTACACCCTCTATGTATCACAGTGCCATGAACTGCAGAACGTGTTCACAGTGAGACATCACTGAGCTTATTCAGGCCTGTAACCCTTATCTCTCCTCTCCTGAACCATCGTCTACACCCTCTATGTATCACAGTGCCATGAACTGCAGAACGTGTTCACAGTGAGACATCACTGAGCTTATTCAGACCTGTAACCCTTACCTCTCCTCTCCTGAACCATCGTCTACACCCTCTATGTATCACAGTGCCATGAGCTGCAGAACGTGTTCACAGGGAGCCATCACTGAGCTTATTCAGGCCTGTAACCCTTACCTCTCCTCTCCTGAACCATCGTCTACATCCTCTATGTATCACAGTGCCATGAACTGCAGAACGTGTTCACAGTGAGCCATCACTGAGCTTATTCAGACCTGTAACCCTTACCTCTCCTCTCCTGAACCATCGTCTACATCCTCTATGTATCACAGTGCCATGAACTGCAGAACGTGTTCACAGTGAGCCATCACTGAGCTTATTCAGGCCTGTAACCCTTACCTCTCCTCTCCTGAACCATCGTCTACACCCTCTATGTATCACAGTGCCATGAACTGCAGAACGTGTTCACAGTGAGCCATCACTGAGCTTATTCAGGCCTGTAACCCTTACCTCTCCTCTCCTGAACCATCGTCTACATCCTCTATGTATCACAGTGCCATGAGCTGCAGAACGTGTTCACAGGGAGCCATCACTGAGCTTATTCAGGCCTGTAACCCTTACCTCTCCTCTCCTGAGCCATCGTCTACATCCTCTATGTATCACAGTGCCATGAGCTGCAGAACGTGTTCACAGGGAGCCATCACTGAGCTTATTCAGGCCTGTAACCCTTACCTCTCCTCTCCTGAACCATCGTCTACATCCTCTATGTATCACAGTGCCATGAACTGCAGAACGTGTTCACAGTGAGCCATCACTGAGCTTATTCAGACCTGTAACCCTTATCTCTCCTCTCCTGAGCCATCGTCTACATCCTCTATGTATCACAGTGCCATGAGCTGCAGAACGTGTTCACAGGGAGCCATCACTGAGCTTATTCGGGCCTGTAACCCTTACCTCTCCTCTCCTGAACCATCGTCTACATCCTCTATGTATCACAGTGCCATGAACTGCAGAACGTGTTCACAGTGAGCCATCACTGAGCTTATTCAGGCCTGTAACCCTTACCTCTCCTCTCCTGAGCCATCGTCTACATCCTCTATGTATCACAGTGCCATGAACTGCAGAACGTGTTCACAGTGAGCCATCACTGAGCTTATTCAGGCCTGTAACCCTTATCTCTCCTCTCCTGAGCCATCGTCTACATCCTCTATGTATCACAGTGCCATGAACTGCAGAACGTGTTCACAGTGAGCCATCACTGAGCTTATTCAGGCCTGTAACCCTTACCTCTCCTCTCCTGAGCCATCGTCTACATCCTCTATGTATCACAGTGCCATGAACTGCAGAACGTGTTCACAGTGAGCCATCACTGAGCTTATTCAGGCCTGTAACCCTTATCTCTCCTCTCCTGAGCCATCGTCTACATCCTCTATGTATCACAGTGCCATGAACTGCAGAACGTGTTCAAAATGAGCCATCACTGAGCTTATTCAGGCCTGTAACCCTTACCTCTCCTCTCCTGAACCATCGTCTACATCCTCTATGTATCACAGTGCCATGAACTGCAGAACGTGTTCACAGTGAGCCATCACTGAGCTTATTCAGGCCGGTAACCCTTATCTCTCCTCTCCTGAACCATCGTCTACATCCTCTATGTATCACAGTGCCATGAACTGCAGAACGTGTTCACAGTGAGCCATCACTGAGCTTATTCAGGCCTGTAACCCTTACCTCTCCTCTCCTGAACCATCGTCTACATCCTCTATGTATCACAGTGCCATGAACTGCAGAACGTGTTCACAGTGAGCCATCACTGAGCTTATTCAGGCCTGTAACCCTTACCTCTCCTCTCCTGAACCATCGTCTACATCCTCTATGTATCACAGTGCCATGAACTGCAGAACGTGTTCACAATGAGCCATCACTGAGCTTATTCAGACCTGTAACCCTTACCTCTCCTCTCCTGAACCATCGTCTACATCCTCTATGTATCACAGTGCCATGAACTGCAGAACGTGTTCACAGTGAGACATCACTGAGCTTATTCAGACCTGTAACCCTTACCTCTCCTCTCCTGAACCATCGTCTACATCCTCTATGTATCACAGTGCCATGAACTGCAGAACGTGTTCACAGTGAGCCATCACTGAGCTTATTCAGACCTGTAACCCTTACCTCTCCTCTCCTGAACCATCGTCTACATCCTCTATGTATCACAGTGCCATGAACTGCAGAACGTGTTCACAGTGAGCCATCACTGAGCTTATTCAGGCCTGTAACCCTTACCTCTCCTCTCCTGAGCCATCGTCTACATCCTCTATGTATCACAGTGCCATGAACTGCAGAACGTGTTCACAGTGAGCCATCACTGAGCTTATTCAGGCCTGTAACCCTTACCTCTCCTCTCCTAAACCATCGTCTACATCCTCTATGTATCACAGTGCCATGAACTGCAGAACGTGTTCACAGTGAGCCATCACTGAGCTTATTCAGGCCTGTAACCCTTACCTCTCCTCTCCTGAACCATCGTCTACATCCTCTATGTATCACAGTGCCATGAACTGCAGAACGTGTTCACAGGGAGCCATCACTGAGCTTATTCAGGCCTGTAACCCTTATCTCTCCTCTCCTGAACCATCGTCTACATCCTCTATGTATCACAGTGCCATGAACTGCAGAACGTGTTCACAGTGAGCCATCACTGAGCTTATTCAGGCCTGTAACCCTTACCTCTCCTCTCCTGAGCCATCGTCTACATCCTCTATGTATCACAGTGCCATGAACTGCAGAACGTGTTCACAGTGAGCCATCAATGAGCTTATTCAGGCCTGTAACCCTTACCTCTCCTCTTCTGAACCATCGTCTACATCCTCTATGTATCACAGTGCCATGAACTGCAGAACGTGTTCACAGTGAGCCATCACTGAGCTTATTCAGGCCTGTAACCCTTACCTCTCCTCTCCTGAGCCATCGTCTACATCCTCTATGTATCACAGTGCCATGAACTGCAGAACGTGTTCACAGTGAGCCATCACTGAGCTTATTCAGGCCTGTAACCCTTACCTCTCCTCTCCTGAACCATCGTCTACATCCTCTATGTATCACAGTGCCATGAACTGCAGAACGTGTTCACAGTGAGCCATCACTGAGCTTATTCAGGCCTGTAACCCTTATCTCTCCTCTCCTGAACCATCATCTACATCCTCTATGTATCACAGTGCCATGAACTGCAGAACGTGTTCACAGTGAGCCATCACTGAGCTTATTCAGGCCTGTAACCCTTACCTCTCCTCTCCTGAGCCATCGTCTACATCCTCTATGTATCACAGTGCCATGAACTGCAGAACGTGTTCACAGTGAGCCATCACTGAGCTTATTCAGGCCGGTAACCCTTATCTCTCCTCTCCTGAACCATCGTCTACATCCTCTATGTATCACAGTGCCATGAACTGCAGAACGTGTTCACAGTGAGCCATCACTGAGCTTATTCAGGCCTGTAACCCTTATCTCTCCTCTCCTGAACCATCGTCTACATCCTCTATGTATCACAGTGCCATGAACTGCAGAACGTGTTCACAGTGAGACATCACTGAGCTTATTCAGGCCGGTAACCCTTATCTCTCCTCTCCTGAACCATCGTCTACATCCTCTATGTATCACAGTGCCATGAACTGCAGAACGTGTTCACAGGGAGCCATCACTGAGCTTATTCAGGCCTGTAACCCTTATCTCTCCTCTCCTGAGCCATCGTCTACATCCTCTATGTATCACAGTGCCATGAACTGCAGAACGTGTTCACAGTGAGCCATCACTGAGCTTATTCAGGCCTGTAACCCTTATCTCTCCTCTCCTGAACCATCGTCTACATCCTCTATGTATCACAGTGCCATGAACTGCAGAACGTGTTCACAGTGAGCCATCACTGAGCTTATTCAGACCTGTAACCCTTACCTCTCCTCTCCTGAACCATCGTCTACATCCTCTATGTATCACAGTGCCATGAACTGCAGAACGTGTTCACAGGCAGCCATCACTGAGCTTATTCAGGCCTGTAACCCTTACCTCTCCTCTCCTGAACCATCGTCTACATCCTCTATGTATCACAGTGCCATGAACTGCAGAACATGTTCACAGTGAGCCATCACTGGGCTTATTCAGGCCTGTAACCCTTACCTCTCCTCTCCTGAACCATCGTCTACATCCTCTATGTATCACAGTGCCATGAACTGCAGAACGTGTTCACAGTGAGCCATCACTGAGCTTATTCAGGCCTGTAACCCTTATCTCTCCTCTCCTGAACCATCGTCTACATCCTCTATGTATCACAGTGCCATGAACTGCAGAACGTGTTCACAGTGAGCCATCACTGAGCTTATTCAGACCTGTAACCCTTACCTCTCCTCTCCTGAACCATCGTCTACATCCTCTATGTATCACAGTGCCATGAACTGCAGAACGTGTTCACAGTGAGCCATCACTGAGCTTATTCAGGCCTGTAACCCTTACCTCTCCTCTCCTGAACCATCGGCTACACCCTCTATGTATCACAGTGCCATGAACTGCAGAACGTGTTCACAGGGAGCCATCACTGAGCTTATTCAGGCCTGTAACCCTTACCTCTCCTCTCCTGAACCATCGTCTACATCCTCTATGTATCACAGTGCCATGAACTGCAGAACGTGTTCACAGGGAGCCATCACTGAGCTTATTCAGGCCTGTAACCCTTACCTCTCCTCTCCTGAACCATCGTCTACATCCTCTATGTATCACAGTGCCATGAACTGCAGAACGTGTTCACAGGGAGCCATCACTGAGCTTATTCAGGCCTGTAACCCTTACCTCTCCTCTCCTGAACCATCGTCTACATCCTCTATGTATCACAGTGCCATGAACTGCAGAACGTGTTCACAGTGAACCATCACTGAGCTTATTCAGGCCTGTAACCCTTACCTCTCCTCTTCTGAACCATCGTCTACATCCTCTATGTATCACAGTGCCATGAACTGCAGAACGTGTTCACAGTGAGCCATCACTGAGCTTATTCAGGCCTGTAACCCTTACCTCTCCTCTCCTGAACCATCGTCTACATCCTCTATGTATCACAGTGCCATGAACTGCAGAACGTGTTCACAGTGAGCCATCACTGAGCTTATTCAGGCCTGTAACCCTTATCTCTCCTCTCCTGAGCCATCGTCTACATCCTCTATGTATCACAGTGCCATGAACTGCAGAACGTGTTCACAGTGAGACATCACTGAGCTTATTCAGACCTGTAACCCTTACCTCTCCTCTCCTGAACCATCATCTTCATCCTCTATGTATCACAGTGCCATGAACTGCAGAACGTGTTCACAGTGAGCCATCACTGAGCTTATTCAGGCCTGTAACCCTTATCTCTCCTCTCCTGAACCATCGTCTACATCCTCTATGTATCACAGTGCCATGAACTGCAGAACGTGTTCACAGTGAGCCATCACTGAGCTTATTCAGGCCTGTAACCCTTACCTCTCCCCTCCTGAGCCATCGTCTACATCCTCTATGTATCTCAGTGCCATGAACTACAGAACGTGTTCACAGTGAGCCATCACTGAGCTTATTCAGGCCTGTAACCCTTATCTCTCCTCTCCTGAACCATCATCTACACCCTCTATGTATCACAGTGCCATGAACTGCAGAACGTGTTCACAGTGAGCCATCACTGAGCTTATTCAGGCCTGTAACCCTTATCTCTCCTCTCCTGAACCATCGTCTACATCCTCTATGTATCACAGTGCCATGAACTGCAGAACGTGTTCACAGTGAGCCATCACTGAGCTTATTCAGGCCTGTAACCCTTACCTCTCCTCTCCTGAGCCATCGTCTACATCCTCTATGTATCACAGTGCCATGAACTGCAGAACGTGTTCACAGTGAGCCATCACTGAGCTTATTCAGGCCTGTAACCCTTACCTCTCCTCTCCTGAACCATCGTCTACATCCTCTATGTATCTCAGTGCCATGAACTACAGAACGTGTTCACAGTGAGCCATCACTGAGCTTATTCAGGCCTGTAACCCTTACCTCTCCTCTCCTGAACCATCATCTACACCCTCTATGTATCACAGTGCCATGAACTGCAGAACGTGTTCACAGGGAGCCATCACTGAGCTTATTCAGGCCTGTAACCCTTATCTCTCCTCTCCTGAACCATCGTCTACACCCTCTATGTATCACAGTGCCATGAACTGCAGAACGTGTTCACAGGGAGCCATCACTGAGCTTATTCAGGCCTGTAACCCTTATCTCTCCTCTCCTGAACCATCGTCTACATCCTCTATGTATCACAGTGCCATGAACTGCAGAACGTATTCACAGTGAGCCATCACTGAGCTTATTCAGGCCTGTAACCCTTACCTCTCCTCTCCTGAACCATCGTCTACATCCTCTATGTATCACAGTGCCATGAACTGCAGAACGTGTTCACAGTGAGACATCACTGAGCTTATTCAGGCCTGTAACCCTTATCTCTCCTCTCCTGAACCATCGTCTACATCCTCTATGTATCACAGTGCCATGAACTGCAGAACGTGTTCACAGTGAGCCATCACTGAGCTTATTCAGGCCTGTAACCCTTATCTCTCCTCTCCTGAACCATCGTCTACATCCTCTATGTATCACAGTGCCATGAACTGCAGAACGTGTTCACAGTGAGCCATCACTGAGCTTATTCAGGCCTGTAACCCTTACCTCTCCTCTCCTGAACCATCGTCTACACCCTCTATGTATCTCAGGGCCATGAACTGCAGAACGTGTTCACAGTGAGCCATCACTGAGCTTATTCAGCCCTGTAACCCTTACCTCTCCTCTCCTGAACCATCGTCTACATCCTCTATGTATCACAGTGCCATGAACTGCAGAACGTGTTCACAGTGAGCCATCACTGAGCTTATTCAGGCCTGTAACCCTTATCTCTCCTCTCCTGAACCATCGTCTACATCCTCTATGTATCACAGTGCCATGAACTGCAGAACGTGTTCACAGTGAGCCATCACTGAGCTTATTCAGGCCTGTAACCCTTACCTCTCCTCTCCTGAACCATCGTCTACATCCTCTATGTATCACAGTGCCATGAACTGCAGAACGTGTTCACAGTGAGCCATCACTGAGCTTATTCAGGCCTGTAACCCTTATCTCTCCTCTCCTGAACCATCGTCTACATCCTCTATGTATCACAGTGCCATGAACTGCAGAACGTGTTCACAGTGAGCCATCACTGAGCTTATTCAGGCCTGTAACCCTTATCTCTCCTCTCCTGAACCATCGTCTACATCCTCTATGTATCACAGTGCCATGAACTGCAGAACGTGTTCACAGGGAGCCATCACTGAGCTTATTCAGGCCTGTAACCCTTACCTCTCCTCTCCTGAACCATCGTCTACATCCTCTATGTATCACAGTGCCATGAACTGCAGAACGTGTTCAAAATGAGCCATCACTGAGCTTATTCAGGCCTGTAACCCTTACCTCTCCTCTCCTGAACCATCATCTACATCCTCTATGTATCACAGTGCCATGAACTTCAGAACGTGTTCACAGTGAGCCATCACTGAGCTTATTCAGGCCGGTAACCCTTACCTCTCCTCTCCTGAGCCATCGTCTACATCCTCTATGTATCACAGTGCCATGAACTGCAGAACGTGTTCACAGTGAGCCATCACTGAGCTTATTCAGGCCTGTAACCCTTACCTCTCCTCTCCTGAGCCATCGTCTACATCCTCTATGTATCACAGTGCCATGAACTGCAGAACGTGTTCACAGTGAGCCATCACTGAGCTTATTCAGACCTGTAACCCTTACCTCTCCTCTCCTGAACCATCGTCTACATCCTCTATGTATCACAGTGCCATGAACTGCAGAACGTGTTCACAGTGAGCCATCACTGAGCTTATTCAGACCTGTAACCCTTACCTCTCCTCTCCTAAACCATCGTCTACATCCTCTATGTATCACAGTGCCATGAACTGCAGAACGTGTTCACAGTGAGCCATCACTGAGCTTATTCAGGCCTGTAACCCTTACCTCTCCTCTCCTAAACCATCGTCTACATCCTCTATGTATCACAGTGCCATGAACTGCAGAACGTGTTCACAGTGAGCCATCACTGAGCTTATTCAGGCCTGTAACCCTTATCTCTCCTCTCCTGAACCATCGTCTACATCCTCTATGTATCACAGTGCCATGAACTGCAGAACGTGTTCACAGTGAGCCATCACTGAGCTTATTCAGGCCTGTAACCCTTACCTCTCCTCTCCTGAACCATCGTCTACATCCTCTATGTATCACAGTGCCATGAACTGCAGAACGTGTTCACAGGGAGCCATCACTGAGCTTATTCAGCCCTGTAACCCTTACCTCTCCTCTCCTGAACCATCGTCTACATCCTCTATGTATCACAGTGCCATGAACTGCAGAACGTGTTCACAGTGAGCCATCACTGAGCTTATTCAGGCCTGTAACCCTTACTTCTCCTCTCCTGAGCCACCGTCTACATCCTCTATGTATCACAGTGCCATGAACTGCAGAACGTGTTCACAGTGAGCCATCACTGAGCTTATTCAGGCCTGTAACCCTTACCTCTCCTCTCCTGAGCCACCGTCTACATCCTCCATGTATCACAGTGCCATGAACTGCAGAACGTGTTCACAATGAGCCATCATTGAGCTTATTCAGGCCTGTAACCCTTATCTCTCCTCTCCTGAGCCACCGTCTACATCCTCTATGTATCACAGTGCCATGAACTGCAGAACGTGTTCACAATGAGCCATCACTGAGCTTATTCAGGCCTGTAACCCTTATCTCTCCTTTCCTGAACCATCGTCTACATCCTCTATGTATCACAGTGCCATGAACTGCAGAACGTGTTCACAGTGAGCCATCACTGAGCTTATTCAGGCCTGTAACCCTTACCTCTCCTCTCCTGAACCATCGTCTACATCCTCTATGTATCACAGTGCCATGAACTGCAGAACGTGTTCACAGTGAGCCATCACTGAGCTTATTCAGCCCTGTAACCCTTACCTCTCCTCTCCTGAACCATCGTCTACATCCTCTATGTATCACAGTGCCATGAACTTGAGAACGTGTTCACAGTGAGCCATCACTGAGCTTATTCAGGCCTGTAACCCTTATCTCTCCTCTCCTGAACCATCGTCTACATCCTCTATGTATCACAGTGCCATGAACTGCAGAACGTGTTCACAGTGAGCCATCACTGAGCTTACTCAGGCCTGTAACCCTTATCTCTCCTCTCCTGAACCATCGTTTACATCCTCTATGTATCACAGTGCCATGAACTGCAGAACGTGTTCACAGTGAGCCATCACTGAGCTTATTCAGGCCTGTAACCCTTATCTCTCCTCTCCTGAACCATCGTCTACATCCTCTATGTATCACAGTGCCATGAACTGCAGAACGTGTTCACAGTGAGCCATCACTGAGCTTATTCAGGCCTGTAACCCTTACCTCCCCTCTCCTGAACCATCGGCTACATCCTCTATGTATCATAGTGCCATGAACTGCAGAACGTGTTCACAGTGAGCCATTACTGAGCTTATTCAGACCTGTAACCCTTACCTCTCCTCTCCTGAACCATCGTCTACATCCTCTATGTATCACAGTGCCATGAACTGCAGAACGTGTTCACAGGGAGCCATCACTGAGCTTATTCAGGCCTGTAACCCTTACCTCTCCTCTCCTGAACCATCGTCTACATCCTCTATGTATCACAGTGCCATGAACTGCAGAACGTGTTCACAGGGAGCCATCACTGAGCTTATTCAGGCCTGTAACCCTTATCTCTCCTCTCCTGAACCATCGTCTACATCCTCTATGTATCACAGTGCCATGATCTGCAGAACGTGTTCACAGTGAGCCATCACTGAGCTTATTCAGGCCTGTAACCCTTACCTCTCCTCTCCTGAGCCACCGTCTACATCCTCTATGTATCACAGTGCCATGAACTGCAGAACGTGTTCACAGTGAGCCATCACTGAGCTTATTCAGGCCTGTAACCCTTACCTCTCCTCTCCTGAGCCACCGTCTACATCCTCTATGTATCACAGTGCCATGAACTGCAGAACGTGTTCACAGTGAGCCATCACTGAGCTTATTCAGGCCTGTAACCCTTACCTCTCCTCTCCTGAGCCACCGTCTACATCCTCTATGTATCACAGTGCCATGAACTGCAGAACGTGTTCACAGGGAGCCATCACTGAGCTTATTCAGGCCTGTAACCCTTATCTCTCCTCTCCTGAACCATCGTCTACATCCTCTATGTATCACAGTGCCATGAACTGCAGAACGTGTTCACAGTGAGCCATCACTGAGCTTATTCAGGCCTGTAACCCTTACCTCTCCTCTCCTGAGCCACCGTCTACATCCTCTATGTATCACAGTGCCATGAACTGCAGAACGTGTTCACAGTGAGCCATCACTGAGCTTATTCAGGCCTGTAACCCTTACCTCTCCTCTCCTGAGCCACCGTCTACATCCTCTATGTATCACAGTGCCATGAACTGCAGAACGTGTTCACAATGAGCCATCACTGAGCTTATTCAGGCCTGTAACCCTTATCTCTCCTTTCCTGAACCATCGTCTACATCCTCTATGTATCACAGGGCCATGAACTGCAGAACGTGTTCACAGTGAACCATCACTGAGCTTATTCAGGCCTGTAACCCTTATCTCTCCTCTCCTGAACCATCGTCTACATCCTCTATGTATCACAGTGCCATGAACTGCAGAACGTGTTCACAGTGAGCCATCACTGAGCTTATTCAGGCCTGTAACCCTTACCTCTCCTCTCCTGAACCATCGTCTACATCCTCTATGTATCACAGGGCCATGAACTGCAGAATGTGTTCACAGTGAGCCATCACTGAGCTTATTCAGGCCTGTAACCCTTACCTCTCCTCTCCTGAACCATCGTCTACATCCTCTATGTATCACAGTGCCATGAACTTGAGAACGTGTTCACAGTGAGCCATCACTGAGCTTATTCAGGCCGGTAACCCTTACCTCTCCTCTCCTGAACCATCGTCTACATCCTCTATGTATCACAGTGCCATGAACTGCAGAACGTGTTCACAGTGAGCCATCTGTGAGCTTATTCAGGCCTGTAACCCTTACCTCTCCTCTCCTGAACCATCGTCTACATCCTCTATGTATCACAGTGCCATGAACTGCAGAACGTGTTCACAGGGAGCCATCGCTGAGCTTATTCAGGCCTGTAACCCTTACCTCTCCTCTCCTGAACCATCGTCTACATCCTCTATGTATCACAGTGCCATGAACTGCAGAACGTGTTCACAGTGAGCCATCACTGAGCTTATTCAGGCCTGTAACCCTTACCTCTCCTCTCCTGAACCATCGTCTACATCCTCTATGTATCACAGTGCCATGAACTGCAGAACGTGTTCACAGTGAGCCATCACTGAGCTTATTCAGGCCTGTAACCCTTACCTCTCCTCTCCTGAACCATCGTCTACATCCTCTATGTATCACAGTGCCATGAACTGCAGAACGTGTTCACAGTGAGCCATCACTGAGCTTATTCAGGCCTGTAACCCTTACCTCTCCTCTCCTGAACCATCGTCTACATCCTCTATGTATCACAGTGCCATGAACTGCAGAACGTGTTCACAGTGAGACATCACTGAGCTTATTCAGGCCTGTAACCCTTACCTCTCCTCTCCTGAACCATCGTCTACATCCTCTATGTATCACAGTGCCATGAACTGCAGAACGTGTTCACAGTGAGCCATCACTGAGCTTATTCAGACCTGTAACCCTTACCTCTCCTCTCCTGAACCATCGTCTACATCCTCTATGTATCACAGTGCCATGAACTGCAGAACGTGTTCACAGGGAGCCATCACTGAGCTTATTCAGGCCTGTAACCCTTACCTCTCCTCTCCTGAACCATCGTCTACATCCTCTATGTATCACAGTGCCATGAACTGCAGAACGTGTTCACAATGAGCCATCACTGAGCTTATTCAGGCCTGTAACCCTTACCTCTCCTCTCCTGAGCCATCGTCTACACCCTCTATGTATCACAGTGCCATGAACTGCAGAACGTGTTCACAGGGAGCCATCACTGAGCTTATTCAGGCCTGTAACCCTTACCTCTCCTCTCCTGAACCATCGTCTACATCCTCTATGTATCACAGTGCCATGAACTGCAGAACGTGTTCACAGTGAGCCATCACTGAGCTTATTCAGGCCTGTAACCCTTACCTCTCCTCTCCTGAACCATCGTCTACATCCTCTATCTATCACAATGCCATGAACTGCAGAACGTGCTCACAGTGAGCCATCACTGAGCTTATTCAGGCCTGTAACCCTTACCTCTCCTCTCCTGAACCATCGTCTACATCCTCTATGTATCACAGTGCCATGAACTGCAGAACGTGTTCACAGTGAGCCATCACTGAGCTTATTCAGGCCTGTAACCCTTACCTCTCCTCTCCTGAACCATCGTCTACATCCTCTATGTATCACAGTGCCATGAACTGCAGAACATGTTCACAGGGAGCCATCACTGAGCTTATTCAGGCCTGTAACCCTTACCTCTCTTCTCCTGAACCATCGTCTACACCCTCTATGTATCACAGTGCCATGAACTGCAGAACGTGTTCACAGGGAGCCATCACTGAGCTTATTCAGGCCTGTAACCCTTATCTCTCCTCTCCTGAACCATCGTCTACATCCTCTATGTATCACAGTGCCATGAGCTGCAGAACGTGTTCACAGTGAGCCATCACTGAGCTTATTCAGGCCTGTAACCCTTACCTCTCCTCTCCTGAACCATCGTCTACATCCTCTATGTATCACAGTGCCATGAACTGCAGAACGTGTTCACAGTGAGCCATCACTGAGCTTATTCAGACCTGTAACCCTTACCTCTCCTCTCCTGAACCATCGTCTACATCCTCTATGTATCACAGTGCCATGAACTGCAGAACGTGTTCACAGTGAGCCATCACTGAGCTTATTCAGGCCTGTAACCCTTACCTCTCCTCTCCTGAACCATCGTCTACATCCTCTATCTATCACAATGCCATGAACTGCAGAACGTGTTCACAGTGAGCCATCACTGAGCTTATTCAGGCCTGTAACCCTTACCTCTCCTCTCCTGAACCATCGTCTACATCCTCTATGTATCACAGAGCCATGAACTGCAGAACGTGTTCACAGTGAGCCATCACTGAGCTTATTCAGGCCTGTAACCCTTACCTCTCCTCTCCTGAGCCATCGTCTACATCCTCTATGTATCACAGTGCCATGAACTGCAGAACGTGTTCACAGTGAGACATCACTGAGCTTACTCAGCCCTGTAACCCTTACCTCTCCTCTCCTGAACCATCGTCTACATCCTCTATGTATCACAGTGCCATGAACTGCAGAACGTGTTCACAGTGAGCCATCACTAAGCTTATTCAGACCTGTAACCCTTACCTCTCCTCTCCTGAACCATCGTCTACATCCTCTATGTATCACAGTGCCATGAACTGCAGAACGTGTTCACAGTGAGCCATCACTGAGCTTATTCAGGCCTGTAACCCTTACCTCTCCTCTCCTGAACCATCGTCTACATCCTCTATGTATCACAGTGCCATGAACTGCAGAACGTGTTCACAGTGAGCCATCACTAAGCTTATTCAGGCCTGTAACCCTTACCTCTCCTCTCCTGAACCATCGTCTACATCCTCTATGTATCACAGTGCCATGAACTGCAGAACGTGTTCACAGTGAGCCATCACTGAGCTTATTCAGGCCTGTAACCCTTACCTCTCCTCTCCTGAACCATCGTCTACATCCTCTATGTATCACAGTGCCATGAACTGCAGAACGTGTTCACAGGGAGCCATCACTGAGCTTATTCAGGCCTGTAACCCTTACCTCTCCTCTCCTGAACCATCGTCTACATCCTCTATGTATCACAGTGCCATGAACTGCAGAACGTGTTCACAGTGAGACATCACTGAGCTTATTCAGACCTGTAACCCTTACCTCTCCTCTCCTGAACCATCGTCTACATCCTCTATGTATCACAGTGCCATGAACTGCAGAACGTGTTCACAGGGAGCCATCACTGAGCTTATTCAGGCCTGTAACCCTTACCTCTCCTCTCCTGAACCATCGTCTACACCCTCTATGTATCACAGTGCCATGAACTGCAGAACGTGTTCACAGGGAGCCATCACTGAGCTTATTCAGGCCTGTAACCCTTACCTCTCCTCTCCTGAACCATCGTCTACATCCTCTATGTATCACAGTGCCATGAACTGCAGAACGTGTTCACAGTGACCCATCACTGAGCTTATTCAGACCTGTAACCCTTACCTCTCCTCTCCTGAACCATCGTCTACACCCTCTATGTATCACAGTGCCATGAACTGCAGAACGTGTTCACAGTGAGCCATCACTGAGCTTATTCAGGCCTGTAACCCTTACCTCTCCTCTCCTGAACCATCGTCTACATCCTCTATGTATCACAGGGCCATGAACTGCAGAATGTGTTCACCGTGAGCCATCACTGAGCTTATTCAGGCCTGTAACCCTTACCTCTCCTCTCCTGAGCCATCGTCTACATCCTCTATGTATCACAGTGCCATGAACTGCAGAACGTGTTCACAGTGAGCCATCACTGAGCTTATTCAGGCCGGTAACCCTTACCTCTCCTCTCCTGAACCATCGTCTACATCCTCTATGTATCACAGTGCCATGAACTTGAGAACGTGTTCACAGTGAGCCATCACTGAGCTTATTCAGGCCTGTAACCCTTACCTCTCCTCTCCTGAACCATCGTCTACATCCTCTATGTATCACAGTGCCATGAACTGCAGAACGTGTTCACAGTGAGCCATCACTGAGCTTATTCAGGCCTGTAACCCTTATCTCTCCTCTCCTGAGCCATCGTCTACATCCTCTATGTATCACAGTGCCATGAACTGCAGAACGTGTTCACAGTGAGCCATCACTGAGCTTATTCAGGCCTGTAACCCTTACCTCTCCTCTCCTGAGCCATCGTCTACATCCTCTATGTATCACAGGGCCATGAACTGCAGAATGTGTTCACCGTGAGCCATCACTGAGCTTATTCAGGCCTGTAACCCTTACCTCTCCTCTCCTGAGCCATCGTCTACATCCTCTATGTATCACAGTGCCATGAACTGCAGAACGTGTTCACAGTGAGCCATCACTGAGCTTATTCAGGCCTGTAACCCTTACCTCTCCTCTCCTGAACCATCGTCTACATCCTCTATGTATCACAGGGCCATGAACTGCAGAATGTGTTCACCGTGAGCCATCACTGAGCTTATTCAGGCCTGTAACCCTTACCTCTCCTCTCCTGAGCCATCGTCTACATCCTCTATGTATCACAGTGCCATGAACTGCAGAACGTGTTCACAGTGAGCCATCACTGAGCTTATTCAGGCCGGTAACCCTTACCTCTCCTCTCCTGAACCATCGTCTACATCCTCTATGTATCACAGTGCCATGAACTTGAGAACGTGTTCACAGTGAGCCATCACTGAGCTTATTCAGGCCGGTAACCCTTACCTCTCCTCTCCTGAACCATCGTCTACATCCTCTATGTATCACAGTGCCATGAACTGCAGAACGTGTTCACAGTGAGCCATCACTGAGCTTATTCAGACCTGTAACTCTTACCTCTCCTCTCCTGAACCATCGTCTACATCCTCTATGTATCACAGTGCCATGAACTGCAGAACGTGTTCACAGGGAGCCATCTGTGAGCTTATTCAGGCCTGTAACCCTTACCTCTCCTTTCCTGAACCATCGTCTACATCCTCTATGTATCACAATGCCATGAACTGCAGAACGTGTTCACAGTGAGCCATCACTGAGCTTATTCAGGCCTGTAACCCTTACCTCTCCTCTCCTGAACCATCGTCTACACCCTCTATGTATCACAGTGCCATGAACTGCAGAACGTGTTCACAGTGAGCCATCACTGAGCTTATTCAGGCCTGTAACCCTTACCTCTCCTCTCCTGAACCATCGTCTACACCCTCTATGTATCACAGTGCCATGAGCTGCAGAACGTGTTCACAGTGAGCCATCGCTGAGATTATTCAGGCCTGTAACCCTTACCTCTCCTCTCCTGAACCATCGTCTACATCCTCTATGTATCACAGTGCCATGAACTGCAGAACGTGTTCACAGTGAGCCATCACTGAGCTTATTCAGACCTGTAACCCTTACCTCTCCTCTCCTGAGCCATCGTCTACATCCTCTATGTATCACAGTGCCATGAACTGCAGAACGTGTTCACAGGGAGCCATCACTAAGCTTATTCAGGCCGGTAACCCTTATCTCTCCTCTCCTGAACCATCGTCTACATCCTCTATGTATCACAGTGCCATGAACTTGAGAACGTGTTCACAGTGAGACATCACTGAGCTTATTCAGGCCTGTAACCCTTACCTCTCCTCTCCTGAACCATCGTCTACACCCTCTATGTATCACAATGCCATGAACTGCAGAACGTGTTCACAGGGAGCCATCACTGAGCTTATTCAGGCCTGTAACCCTTATCTCTCCTCTCCTGAACCATCGTCTACATTCTCTATGTATCACAGTGCCATGAACTGCAGAACGTGTTCACAGTGAGCCATCACTGAGCTTATTCAGGCCTGTAACCCTTACCTCTCCTCTCCTGAACCATCGTCTACATCCTCTATGTATCACAGGGCCATGAACTGCAGAATGTGTTCACAGTGAGCCATCACTGAGCTTATTCAGGCCGGTAACCCTTACCTCTCCTCTCCTGAACCATCGTCTACATCCTCTATCTATCACAATGCCATGAACTGCAGAACGTGTTCACAGTGAGCCATCACTGAGCTTATTCAGGCCTGTAACCCTTACCTCTCCTCTCCTGAACCATCGTCTACATCCTCTATGTATCACAGTGCCATGAACTGCAGAACGTGTTCACAGTGAGACATCACTGAGATTATTCAGGCCTGTAACCCTTACCTCTCCTCTCCTGAGCCATCGTCTACATCCCCTATGTATCACAGTGCCATGAACTGCAGAACGTGTTCACAGGGAGCCATCACTAAGCTTATTCAGGCCGGTAACCCTTATCTCTCCTCTCCTGAACCATCGTCTACATCCTCTATGTATCACAGTGCCATGAACTGCAGAACGTGTTCACAGTGAACCATCACTGAGCTTAGTCAGACCTGTAACCCTTACCTCTCCTCTCCTGAACCATCGTCTACATCCTCTATGTATCACAGTGCCATGAACTGCAGAACGTGTTCACAGGGAGCCATCACTAAGCTTATTCAGGCCGGTAACCCTTATCTCTCCTCTCCTGAACCATCGTCTACATCCTCTATGTATCACAGTGCCATGAACTTGAGAACGTGTTCACAGTGAACCATCACTGAGCTTATTCAGACCTGTAACCCTTACCTCTCCTCTCCTAAACCATCGTCTACATCCTCTATGTATCACAGTGCCATGAACTGCAGAACGTGTTCACAGTGAGACATCACTGAGCTTATTCAGGCCTGTAACCCTTACCTCTCCTCTCCTGAGCCATCGTCTACACCCTCTATGTATCACAGTGCCATGAACTGCAGAACGTGTTCACAGTGAGCCATCACTGAGCTTATTCAGACCTGTAACCCTTATCTCTCCTCTCCTGAACCATCGTCTACATCCTCTATGTATCACAGTGCCATGAACTGCAGAACGTGTTCACAGTGAGCCATCACTGAGCTTATTCAGGCCTGTAACCCTTACCTCTCCTCTCCTGAACCATCGTCTACATCCTCTATGTATCACAGTGCCATGAACTGCAGAACGTGTTCACAGTGAGCCATCACTGAGCTTATTCAGACCTGTAACCCTTATCTCTCCTCTCCTGAACCATCGTCTACATCCTCTATGTATCACAGTGCCATGAACTGCAGAACGTGTTCACAGTGAGCCATCACTGAGCTTATTCAGACCTGTAACCCTTACCTCTCCTCTCCTGAACCATCGTCTACATCCTCTATGTATCACAGTGCCATGAACTGCAGAACGTGTTCACAGTGAGCCATCACTGAGCTTATTCAGGCCTGTAACCCTTACCTCTCCTCTCCTGAACCATCGTCTACATCCTCTATGTATCACAGTGCCATGAACTGCAGAACGTGTTCACAGTGAGCCATCACTGAGCTTATTCAGACCTGTAACCCTTACCTCTCCTCTCCTGAACCATCGTCTACATCCTCTATGTATCACAGTGCCATGAACTGCAGAACGTGTTGTGAGGCAAATCCCGGGATATGAAGATGAATTATGACTCCAGTCATAATCCCTCATCACTCCCTGGCAGTGCCCCCTCCCTTCTTGTTCTCAGTGTTCCACTTACACCTCCATGGCCATGTCCTGTGATATGGAGATGAGGTGGTGTGGGAACAATGGACACAGGATGACTCCCTGCCGTCACCCTGTAACAAGAGTTGTATCTCATTAGCAAGGCTATGGAACTAGCCAGACAGAACGACTCCAGTAAAAAATGGTTCATATCTCGCAAGCCATATTTCCGATAAATATGGCAACCATAAAAATGGTGTCTCCGCATGCGGACGATGCTGGCACACCCTTTTTATGGGAGCAGGACATTGGGAAATGCCCCAGGCGTGATATCAGCCAATGGGGAACTGGCAGACAGGTCATGAGTCCCCTCGTTCTGTGGCTAAATTCATAACTGTCACAATGAGAGCATTGGCGTCCGCCTACGACGCTCCCAGGCAAAGTTATGGCCCATATTCCATGTTGTGGATTGTCCATAACTCAAGCCAGGGGTGGAGCAGTGCTCCCTCTGAGGTCACTAAGGTAGGAGGGGACCTGGATTTGCCCAGGTTGATAACCCTACTTCGGCCATTTTCCAGGGTTCTTTTCGCTGGGGGCACGTGCAGGAAACATCTGTGGGAAGGATCCTAGAAACCTGGGTACAGCGCCCCCCTGTGGCCAGACGCAACAAGGTAACTGCTGGAACTGTGTATGCCTGTTTGTAACCCATGCTTTGATTGTAACTGTACTCTGACATATGTATATTCTGTAGATTCCCTATTGTATATATTGTAGTTTCTAGTGTGCTTTAGGCTGATTAAATTATATAATTAATCTTGGGCTGTTCTGTTATCTCGATCTTGAATCCCACGTCTGTGTGTTCGGCTAATAGTTACCGTAAATCGGTTGGTGGCAGCGAATTGTGCCAAGGATTATTGTGGGGAGGCCAGTGAGATTCGGGGAGATTTTATATATTCCGCCCGCGGAGGTCGGGGGAATATATACCTTACTCTCACCGGGGACCCTTCAATAATCGGCACAAGTAGTATAGCGGCCTCCTTGCTTATTGTCGGGCAATTCCATAATTGGCCTGACTATAAGAGGGGCGCTAGAGAGCGCGTCACGTGCTCTGTCTGTCGGTCGGGAGGTATAAAGGAGGGGTGACCCCCACTTGTTACCCCCCGATTGTGACGTACTGGTAGCCAGCGCGGGGGATTTCTGAGTGACCCCCCGGTGGTTTGTGACATATTGGTGGCAAGCGGTGGGATCGAGATAATAGTGTGTGTGAGTGTGAGACCCATACTCCCAGACACTAAAGACTGCCTGCAGCAGCTGTGGCTGCTGGGGTCTTCAGACTAGCTCAACACTAGAGTGTCAGAGTGCAGATACTGTAAGGTGTGTGGAGGCATCAGGTGTCAGTTCTGTGTCAGTGACCAAAAGTCTGCAAGAATGGCTGAGAGCACCAGGAGCAAAGCCAAAGGAATGGCCGATGCTCAGGCCAGAGACGATGAGGAGGTTGTCCACGAGCCCTCCAAGAGCCCGACGCCAGAGAACAGCTCTGCAGAGGACATCGCACAACCTGGCACTGCTGGACAAGATGAGGAGGAGCTCGCCCAAGGGTCCTCAACGAGCCAGATGCCAGCCCTCCGCTCTGCAATGGACAGTGAATCACCAGGCTCCGCAGCGGGCCGCAGATCACCACGTGCCATTCCACCGAGCCTGGGAGGCTCGGATAGCCTTCTTCAAATGGCTATGGCCCTTCTCCAGGCTGGAGACCAGAAGGGCTACAAGGAACTCCTGGCAGAGCGCAGGGCAGAGCGGCAGGCAGCGCGTGACGCTGAGGCTGCGGAGCGGCACGCAGAGCGTGAGGCTGCGGAGCGAGAGCGGCAGGCAGCGCGTGAAGAGCGAGAGCGAGAGCGACAGGCAGACCGTGACTACCAGCTGCAGCTAGCTCAGCTCCGGCCCGCATCAGCCACACGTGACCTTCGAGACACCAAACTTCCAAAGGTCCGTGTTGAGGACTTCCCAGTGCTGGAGAAGGATGGAGACTTGGACTCTTTCTTGACTGCTTTTGAACGGACTTGCTTGCAGCACCATCTGGACAAGGACCAGTGGGCCAAATACCTGACCCCCCGTTTAAGGGGTAAGGCCCTGGATATCCTTGGGGACTTGCCTGCTGAGGCAGATCAGGGCTACGACACCATCAAGCGGGCCCTGATCCAACAGTACAACCTCACTCCAGAGTCCTACCGCAAGAAGTTCCGGAGCCTACAGAAGGGACCAAAGGACTCCTGGGCTGACCACCGGCGGGCACTTGCCCGAGCTGCCGACCACTGGACCCAAGGCCTGCAGCTTTCCACCGGACCGGAGATCCTGGACTTGTTCATCACGGAGCAACTCTTGTGGAACTGCCCTGAGGATCTCCGCCAGTTCATCCGAGACCAGAAGCCAAAGGGGTCCACGGCTACAGCTGCCCTTGCCGATGACTACACCAACAACCGGGCCCCTGAGGCCAGGAGAGCGGCCACCAGCAGCACCTGGAGAGGGGGTAAGATGAATTCTGCGACTGCCCCACCTGCCCCTAGACTGCAGGGGGTGTCCCCCTCAACTCCCCTCTCCAGGCCCGTGGCGGAACCAAGACGGTGCCACCAGTGCAACCTACCTGGACACTTCAAGGCCATGTGCCCTCAGCGTCCCAAGGCCCCGGCTCCGTCCCCGTCCCAAGGGCCGCCCAAGGTGTATTGTGTGGGTGGGGGTGGTGGTAGGTCCCTGGACAGCTTCCAACCTGTCACCGTCGGCCGGTCTGTGACCATAGGACTGCGAGACAGCGCCTCGGAGGTGACTCTGGTGCGGCCTGAGATGGTGTCCCCCCAAGACTTGATCCCTGGAAAAACCCTCGCTGTCTCCGGGATTGGAGGCATTGACCCGGCGCTGCCTGTTGCTGACATTTATGTGGACTGGGGCGCAGGGCGAGGGGTGAGGGAGGTGGGGGTAACTGATCGGATCCCCGCAAACGTGCTACTTGGGACAGATTTGGGGCAGATAACCTCCCAGTTTGGGCCCCAACCAAGGGCTGAACCTTCAGCCAGTACTGACATGCCTCCGGACAATGTTAATGTGTTATCTATGAATGATGTAAGGGAGGAGGGAGTGAACTCTGATATTTCTGCTTGCATAGACACCATAGACACCCACACAGCTGCAGCTGTGACAGGGGAGGGGGTCAGAGAAAGGTGTGACAATGCCTCTACAAGTAATCAGCCTGTGAGCTGGGATCTGTTGCCCTCTGCAGGGATAAGCAGAGAGCAGGGTGCTGCAGGGGGAGGACCAGTGTGTGGGGTGGGGGCTACCACAGCAAATGTGGGGTCCCCAGAGATTTCACAGCGGGGTTCTGTTGCTGCAGGAGGGGAACAGGCAGGTGAGATTGGGGCCGGTCCAGGAGCGGAAGTGCTCCCAGGTAAGATCTCGGTGCATGGTTCCCCCACAACCGGGGTGTCAGGAAGCCAGGTAGGTCTGCCTGAACCGGCGACTTGGTCAGGAACGGAGGAGGAGCAGGCACGACCCACGGTCGCAGCGGCTGTGGCCGCTGTCACCCGCAGTGGGAGTGCTGGAAGCCAAGGGGCCTCCCGGAGGTCCGATAGCTCTTCCCCTTCTGACCAAGTGGCAGCCGAGTCAGGTGGAGGCCAGGACACAGGTCCCGGGGTACTGACTGAAGATGTGACAGTCTCGTCGATTCTGGCCACATCTAGTCAGGGGTTTCAGGCAGCGTTAGAAGCTGACGACAGCCTGAAAGCTCTTAAGGAGCAGGCGGCACAGCCTCCCTCGGACTCGGACCCGGAGCGAGTGGTCTGGGACCAAGGACGGCTGTACCGGGCCACGGTCCAGCAGGGTTCACCGGAGGCGTGGCCCAGGGACCGACAGTTGGTGGTACCCTATCCGTTCCGGACGGAGTTGTTGCGGATCGCACATGAGATTCCGATGGCCGGACACCTAGGGATCGCTAAGACCAAGGCCAGGTTAAACCAGCATTTCTACTGGCCAAAGATGGGGGCCGATGTGGCTGCCTACTGCCGTTCGTGTGAAACCTGTCAGAGAGTGGGGAAGGCGGGGCCACGCCCCAAAGCCCCACTGGTATCTCTGCCCATCATCGATGAGCCTTTCAGGAGGGTGGCTGTGGATCTGGTCGGCCCGCTGGCCATCCCCAGCAGCTCCGGGAAACGCTTCATACTGACGGTAGTGGACTATGCCACCCGGTACCCAGAAGCAGTGGCCTTGTCGTCCATTCGGGCTGACAAGGTGGCCACCGCATTGCTGGAGATTTTCTCCCGAGTGGGTTTTCCCCAGGAAATGCTCACTGACCGGGGGACCCAATTCATGTCCCAGCTGATGGAGGCCCTCTGTAAGCAAGTCCAGGTGCGACATCTGGTGGCCAGCCCGTACCATCCACAGACTAATGGCCTGTGCGAGCGGTTTAATGGCACCTTAAAGCAGATGCTTAAGATGTTGGTCGACTCCCATGGGCGTGACTGGGAGCGGTATCTCCCACACCTGTTATTTGCTTACCGGGAGGTTCCACAGGCCTCAACAGGATTCTCACCGTTTGAGCTCCTGTACGGGCGACGTGTGCGGGGCCCCCTGGCTCTGGTGAAAGAGGCTTGGGAAGGGGATTTGGCCACCCCTGGAGTGTCGGTTATCGAGTATGTCATGCGCTTCCGGGACAGAATGCAGGCCTTGACGCAACTGGTACACGACAATATGGCTCAAGCCCAGGCCGATCAGAAGCGTTGGTACGACCAGAACGCTTGTGAGAGGACCTACCAAGTGGGTCAAAAGGTGTGGGTACTGGTCCCCGTACCACAGGACAAGCTTCAGGCAGCCTGGGAAGGCCCATACCTCGTGTACCAGCAGCTCAACCCTGTGACGTACC